>NC_092712.1:130642941-130795188 GCF_047496885.1 Scyliorhinus torazame
TGAACTGTTAAACTAAACCAACCCAGCCTGGCCTTGGAGGTGGACATAAATGGCTCGATTTTCAAAAAAAGCAGTGGTATTATTCCTCGTGTCCTGGCTAATATTCATCCCTCAACCACCATCCCAAAAGCAGATTAGCCGCTCATGATCACATTGCTGTTTGTGAGAGCCTATTGTTAAGAAATTGGCTGCAATCTTTTTTACATGAAAATGGTGACTACACTTCAAAGGTACCCCATTGGCCGTTTATTACTTTGGAAAATCCCTATTGAGAAAGCAGTTAATACGGCTTGTGGGATTCTGTATAAATAGAGGTGTACAGTACAAAAGCAAGAAAATTATGGTTACCCTTTTGTAAAACACTGGTTTGGCCAGAATGTGAAGGCATTGGAGAGGGTGCAGAAAGGTTTTAACGCAAATATTTCTGAGGATTAGGGTTTTGGAGAAGCTATTGTTCTCCTCAGAGAAGGCGGAGAGGATATTTAATAGAGGTTTCCAAAATCATGAGGGGTCTGGATAGAATAGATAGAAAAAAACTATCCTCTTTGGTGGAAGTTTCAAGAACCAGAGGAGGCCGATTGTCAAAAATAAACAGGCGACTGGAGATAAACGTTTTTTTAACAGGGCGAGTGATTAGGACCTGGAATGCAGTGCCTAGAGAGTGAGCTGGGGGTCGATTCAGTCGAGGCTTTCAGAGGGGCATGGGTACATGCATAAAATAGGTAATAGGTACATGCATGGCATGTTGGGGGTTGTGTACTCTATAGTCAACCATACCAGCGCCCGATCCTCTACCTCCCATTGTGGAGAGAGTTTAAAATCAAGGTCTTAAGATGAGAAACTAAGACTTCCGGGTGCGGCTATGCAGAGCTAGGTCGCATATTCGGCAGCTCCTGCTTGGAACGGACTTTTGGGCTCTTTTACAGGGCCCCCACGGCATTTGTTTGACATTTCCCGGTGTGGGAAGAAGGCTGCAATATTCCCCCGACAGTGTCCCCCAGGAAGGGTATGTCTCTGGGTTGCCAGACACGGCAGAAACAGGAAAAGATTTGGCTGCAACTGCAGGATAAACAGGGCCTCTTCCAGCATGCAGGCGGGGGAAGGGCAAGCTTAAAGCTGCAAGCTGACCTGAGGGCCTGTACCAAAGGTGAATTTTAGCAGCAGAGGGAACAACTGTGAAAAGACCTCATCAAGGCCACTGAAGGGACTTCCAGTTGCGGTGATGCCTAGCTAGCCGCACGCTTCGGCGGCTCCAGCTCCGATGGACCTTCGGGCTCTTTTAAGAGCCCCAACGGGGAATTTTTCGACGACGCAACCCGGTGTGGGGTGTGTGAGAAGGGAGTCCCCCCCCAAACGAAGGAGGAAAAAACCGGCGGCGGCGGCTGCAGCGCGAGGAATCGTCGACCAAAAGGTCAGAAAGAGAGAAGTACAAGATGGCGGCGGAGAAAGCGCAGGCGACATGGGGGCCTGAGCAGGATGAAATTGTGAGACGGTGCGTGGAGCTGCTGAAGAGGGAGGTGCTGACCCCGTTGCTACAGGCAATTGAGGGTCTCAAGGAGACATTAAAGACCCAGGAGACAGAGCTCCCCGTGGTGGAGCAGAAGGTGACAGATATTGAGGACGAGATCCTGGGCCTGGCGGTTAAGACACAGACGCACGAAGCACTTCATAAAAAGTGTACTGAAAGGATCGAAGCCCGAGAAAATGGAGCGCGAAGGAAGAACCTTCGGATACTGGGTCTCCCTGAGGGTGTGGAAGGAGTGGACTGTGGAGCGTACGCAAGTACGATGCTGAGCTCACTGATGGGTGCTGAGGCCCCTACGGGCCCCTTGGAGGTGGAGTGGGCAAATCGGATTCCGGCGAGAAGACCAAAAGCGAGAGAACCACCCAGGGCGATAATCGTGCGATTTTACCGCCTTAAGGATAGAGAAGAGGTCCTGAGATGGGCTAAAAAGGTGCGGAGTAGCAGATGGGAGAATGCAGTGGTACGGGTATACCAGGATTGGAGTGTGGAGGTGGCGAGAAGGAGGGCGAGCTTCAGCCGAGCCAAAGAGGTGTTGCATAAAAGCAAGGTGAAGTTCGGGATGCTGCAGCCGGCAAGACTATGGGTCACGTATCAGGAGAGACACCATTATTTCGAGACGGCGGAGGAAGCATGGACCTTCATCAAAGAAGAGAAATTGGATCGGAACTGAGGGACTGATGCTGCAGGAAATGTTATTGTTAATGTTATGGTTGAAGTTAATTGAGAAGTAAATTGGGAAGGGGGGAGACATTGGGGAAATGTGGGCGCCGGTGAGGGGGGAAAGACGGGACATAGTTGGAGAATGGGGAAGGGGAGGGGGAGGGGAAAGGGAGCTGCGCCATAAGAGGCGGGTCAGGTAAAGGGATGTTCCCGCGCCAGAAAGAATAAGGTGGGAAGACAGGCGCAAGGCGGATGGGAGTTCCCCACACGGGGGGGTCGAGGAGTGAGCAGGAGTAGCCGGGGTCAGTTGAAGTCAGCTGACTTACGGAAGTAATATGGGGGGAGCAATCATGCTAGAAAGAGATCTAGCGGGGAGGGGGGGGGGGGGGGAGGGAGGGGGAGGGGGGGGGGGACAACTGGGTTGCTGCTGCGGAAATCCAAAAGGAAATGGCTAAAGAGTGGGTGGGCGGGGATGGTGTGCGACGCTGGGGGAGTGAGCGGGAGCGCGGAGGCGGGATATGGGACTGGCCTAGAGAAGGTAATGGCTAGTCGACACGGGAGGGGGGCAGGTAGCCCCCTAGTGAGGCTGATCACATGGAACGTGAGAGGCCTGAACGGACCGATAAAAAGGGCCTGAGTGCTCGGGCATTTGAAAGGACTAAGGGCAGACGTGGTTATACTCCAAGAGACGCACCTAAAGGTGGCGGACCAAGTTAGGCTAAGGAAAGGATGGGTGGGACAGGTGTTCCACTCAGGGCTGGACGCAAAGAATAGAGGGGTGGCCATTTTGGTGGGGAAACGGGTAGCATTTGAAGCAAAGAACATCGTAGCAGATAGCGGAGGTAGATATGTAATGGTGAGTGGCAGGCTGGAGGGAATGGAGGTCGTGTTGGTTAATGTGTATGTCCCAAACTGGGACGATGCGGGATTTATGAGACGGATGCTGGGGCGTAAACCGGACCTGGAGGTAGGAAACTTGATTTTAGGAGGGGACTTCAATACGGTGCTGGACCCGGGGCTAGATAGATCCAGCTCAAAGACCGGAAGAAGGCCGGCAGCGGCCAAGGTACTTAAGGGGTTTATGGACCAAATAGGGGGAGTGGATCCATGGCGATTTCTTAGACCTAGGGCTAGGGAGTTTTCCTTCTTCTCCCATGTCCATAAAGTGTACTCCCGGATAGATTTTTTTGTTTTGGGAAGGTCGTTGATCTCTAGGGTGGAAGAAGCTGAGTACTCAGCCATAGCGGTTTCGGATCATGCCCCACATTGGGTGGACCTGGAATTAGGAGAGGAAAGGGAGCAGAGAACACTCTGGCGATTAGATGTGGGACTGATGGCGGATGAGGGAGTGTGTGCAAGAGTGCGGGGGTGTATTGAGAGATACCTGGAGGTCAATGACGACGGCGAGGTCCCTGTGGGAGTGGTATGGGAAGCACTAAAAGCGGTGGTCAGAGGAGAGCTGATCTCCATTGGGGCCCACAAAAGGAAAACAGAGGCCAAGGAAAGGGAAAGATTACTGGGGGAGATTTTAAGGGTGGATAGGGAATTTGCAGAGACCCCGGAGGAGGAATTGTACAGGGAGAGGAGACAACTCCAGACGGAATTTGACCTTCTGACCACCAGAAAGGCGGAGGTACTGTGGACGAAGGCACAGGGGAGGAGGTATGAATATGGGGAAAAGGCGAGTCGCCTGTTGGCTCATCAATTGCGAAAGAGGGCAGCAGCGAGGGAGATAGGAGGAATTAGAGACGAAAGGGGAGACACGGTGCGAAGGACAGGAAAGATAAAGGAGGTGTTCAAGACCTTCTATGAGGAACTGTATAGGTCTCAACCCCCAGAGGGAGAGGAGGGGATGAGGCAGTTCCTGGACCAATTGAGGTTCCCGAAAGTGGAGGAGCGGGGGGTGGTAGGCCTGGGGGCACCGATTGGGGTGGACGAGGTTATTAAGGGACTGGGAAGCATGCAAGCAGGGAAGGCTCCGGGACCAGACGGGTTCCCGGTGGAGTATTACAGAAAATATGTGGACTTGTTGGCCCCGTTGATGGTGAGGACGTTCAATGAGGCCAGGAAAGGGGGGACTCTACCCCCGACGATGTCGGAGGCGACGATATCGTTAATTTTGAAGAGGGATAAAGATCCGTTGCAGTGCGGGTCCTATAGACGCATTTCATTATTGAACGTGGACGCCAAATTGTTGGCAAAGGTACTGGCATCGAGGATAGAGGACTGTGTCCCGGGGGTGGTGCACGAAGACCAGACAGGGTTCGTAAAAGGGAGACAACTGAATGTTAACGTGCGACGACTATTAGGGGTGATAATGATGCCCCCAGTGGAGGGGGAGGCAGAGATAGTGGCGGCAATGGACGCAGAGAAGGCATTTGATAGGGTGGAGTGGGAGTATTTATGGGAAGTGTTAAGGTGGTTTGGGTTTGGGAACGGGTTTATTAGCTGGGTTAGACTTCTTTATGGGGCTCCAATGGCAAGCGTAGTTACAGGTCGACATAGATCGGAGTATTTCCGACTATATAGGGGAACAAGACAGGGATGCCCGCTGTCTCCATTGTTGTTCGCGTTGGCAATTGAACCTCTGGCAATGGCGTTGAGAGACTCCAGGAAATGGAGAGGGGTGATTAGAGGGGGAGAAGAACACCGAGTCTCGTTATACGCGGATTACCTATTGTTATATGTGTCGGACCCAGCGGGGGGGATGATAGAGGTTATGCATATTTTGAGGGGGTTCGGGGATTTCTCGGGGTATAGGCTAAACATGGGGAAGAGTGAATTATTTGTGATACATCCAGGGGACCAGAGTAGAGAGATAGAAGGCTTGCCGCTAAGGAAAGTGGAAAGAAACTTCCGATACCTGGGGATTCAGATCGCTAGGAGCTGGGGAACCTTGCACAGACTTAATCTGACACGGTTGGTAGAACAAATGGAGGAGGACTTCAAGAGGTGGGACATGCAGCCTCTATCGCTGGCGGGCAGGGTGCAAGCAATTAAGATGATGGTCCTCCCGAGGTTCTTATTTGTATTTCAATGTCTCCCTATACTAATCACCAAGACCTTTTTTAATAAAATAGACAGGAGCATCACGAGCTTCATGTGGGCAGGGAAAGTTCCGAGAGTAAGGAGGGGGTTCCTTCAGCGTAGTAGGGACAGAGGAGGATTGGCACTACCGAACTTGGGCGATTACTATTGGGCCGCCAATGTGGCAATGATACGTAAATGGATGATGGAGGGTGAGGGAGCGGCGTGGAAAAGACTGGAGAGAAAGTCCTGTAAAGGGACGAGTTTAGAGGCGCTGGTGACGGCGCCGCTACCGATCTCACCTAAAAAGTTTACCACGAACCCGGTGGTGGCGGCAACATTGAATATCTGGGGACAGTGGAGGCGACAGAGAGGGGTGCGGGGAGCCCTGGTGGGGTCCCCAATCAGGAACAACCATAGGTTCGCCCCAGGAAGAATGGATGGAGGATTTCAGAGCTGGTACCAGTTGGGAATTAGGAGGGTGGGAGATTTATTTATAGATGGGACTTTTGCGAGCTTGGGAGCATTGGAGGAAAAGTATAAGTTGCCCCGGGGAAATTTCTTGAGATATATGCAGGTGAGGGCGTTTACTAGACAACAGGTGAGGGAATTTCCGTTGCTCCCGACACAGGGGATACAGGACAGGGTGCTTTCAGGGGTGTGGGTCGGAGAGGGCAAGGTGTCAGAGATTTACCGAGAGATGAGGGAAGAGGGGGAGGAGTCAGTGGGCGAACTAAAAGGAAAGTGGGAAGAAGAACTAGGGGAGGAGATAGAGGAGGGTATGTGGGCTGATGCCCTAAGCAGGGTAAATTCCTCTTCCTCATGCGCCAGGCTTAGCCTGATTCAATTTAAGGTGCTACATAGAGCACACATAACGGGAGCAAGATTGAGCAGGTTCTTTGGAGTGTGGGAGGTGTGGCGGGAGCCCGGCACTGGAAGGGTATTGGAAGGGAGTGACGGGAGTGATTTCGCGGATGGTGAAGGCCCGGGTCAAACCAGGCTGGGGGTTAGCTCTATTTAGAGTTGCGGAAGAGCCGGGAGTGCAGGAGGCGAAAGAGGCCGACGTTGTGGCCTTTGCGTCCCTAGTAGCCCGGCGCAGGATCCTACTCGTGTGGAAGGAGGCGAAACCCCCCGGACTGGAGGCCTGGGTAAATGATATGGCGGGGTTCATTAAACTGGAGCAGATAAAGTTTGCCCTGAGAGGATCGGCTCAAGGGTTCACCAGGCGGTGGCAGCCATTTCTCGACTACCTAGGGGAACGTTAGAGGGAAGACAGATGACCAGCAGCAGCAACCCAGGGGGAAGGGGGGGTTTAGTTTAGTTTAGGTCAAAGATAAAGGGGTTTTGTTACTTGTGTATTGTTAAAAATTTCTGTATTGTTATTGTTGCGTTTGCTTTGTAAGAGGGGAAAAATTGTTGTTTGGGAAAAAATTTTCAATAAAACGTATTTTAAAAAAAAGATGAGAAACTAAAGCAATACAACTGACCTGGAAGTATACAAAGGACAAGATGTTTGCAAATCTCAGAAAATTGTTCAGTAATTGCTGAAATAATGCTAAGTGTGATTATACATGAAAGTTAATCTTCTCAGTTTAAAAATGTTGATTCATTTATGAATGATATAAAACTTGGCTCTCGGATAAAATACCTCCCCTCTGACAGATCGCAGGAATCACAAATACAGCTGGTTAATTCTATGTCTTGTGCTTCTTTTACGAGAACGTAACCTTGTTGCTTAACATGAGCATCTCCACCCACAAGTAGGGGGGGGGCAGCACTAACGGGGGGGGGGGGGGGGAATGCTAGGATCCCAAAGAAGGTCCTACAAAAAACAAAACCCAGGGGGGGCTAGCCCTCCCAAACCTACAATTCTACCACTGGGCGGTGACGGCCGAGCGAATAAGAGGATGGATCAAGGAACCAGAGGCCGAGTGGGCGCGCGCGGAAGAGGCCTCCAGCACAGGGATCTCCCTCCGGGCACTCGCCACATCAGCACTCCCATCCCCACCCAACAAACACTCCAACAGCCTGGTGGTGATAGCTACCCTCCAATCCTGGAACCAACTACGGCAGCAATTTGGCCTGACCAAAATGTCAGACAAATCTCCCATCTGCAACAACCATAGGGTCACACCAGCACTGACTGACGCCACCTTCAAAAGGTGGGGGCAGGATGGAGGGACACTGACAGTCAGGGACCTATACACGGACGGCAGGATCACAACACTGGACCAACTGACAGAGAAATTCCAGCTAGCCAGGGGGGACGAGCCAAGGTATTGTAGCCATCTGGGATGGCCACGTCCCGATTACAAAATGGACACTTGCAAAGAAAGCAGGGAAAATTGGACAATGCTAAGAAACAAGCAGGTGCAAGCTCTGTCTGTTGATTAGAACTTTAAACTCTCAGACAGGACAGAAACTACCAAACAATTTACATACTAATGAGCCACCTCCGGGGACAAAAGGGAAACATTTAGATACACAATGTTAAGGCAGACTCCCTGGCGCCAGAAGAAACTAAGACAAAGCAGACTGACAGTCACCAGGACATGCCCAGCGATCAGGGAACCACCCCTCTTTTGGAGGAAAATCGATACAGATGATTGGGAAAGACCCAATTAGTTAGTTGAGGCCAAGTTCAAGGCCCGCCCAAAAGAGCACAAAGCCCTTTTCAGTATAAAAGGTATCCCCCAAGGGAGAATCTTCTTCATTTGGCTTTGGTTCTCAGTGAAGAGAGAGACCAGCCTAGCAGCTGCACCAGACCAAGTAAGTCCCAAGTTAACGCACGCTACGAGATAGACGCTCCTAGTTGCTACCCTGTAAACAGCTCAACCCAGCAGCCTCAGAACCGAGCAACGGCCATTGTTCCTCTGACTGAGTGGGCACCCGAAGCTAAGTATAGGCTTTAGTAATAGTGGCAGTTTAGTTTGTAGAGTTTATGCAAGAGTAGATTTGACTGTGTGTAAATAAATGAGCTTTGCTTTTGAACTTACTAACTGATGTATGGAGTCATTGATCAGTATTCGGTTCTGAACCTTGTGGCGGTGTCGAAAGATACCTGGCGACTCTTGAGCAAACGTGATTAAACAGAGCCAAATTAAGAGCCAACCAAAAGTTAGCAACATTTACTAGTGATATCTGACGGGACTCGACTTAGAAGTGGCCTAACCATTCTGAGAGAACCCAAAATTTGAATTGAGAATCCAATTGGGAACAGAAAGAAAAACCACAAGCGTCAAAACAGTACTGATCAAGCCTCTGAGATTCGGAAGTGTATTAATGCATGCGTGCTAACAGGGATATAAGGTAAACCTGAGAGATTTTGTTGCATAAAACAGTCGGGAGTTTTGTAGGCCGGAAATTAGCGAAAGCCGTACCCGTGTTTATATCACCACTTTATCACCCCCTGCTCCAAATTCAGTAGAGATCCTAGATAGAGAAAATGGCAATGAAGGCAATGGAACGCTTTATGAACCCCCAGGAATTTGAGGTCGCAGCGACCAGTCGAGTAGGACAGTGTCCCGTTTGGGAAGATGAGATCAGAAAATATCTCAAAGGGAAAGGATGGCCCCTTCGGAGTGAATTCTGCAATAATGAGGAAACAGGACCCGGGAGTATAGGACATACTTGGTGGGAGAACCTGTCAGAGATCCACAAGAAGAGCTTAGGAAAAGCTCGCAAGCCGAAGGCAATCGTGTCCTGTTTGGCACAATTGCGAGGAACAGAGGAGGTCGTTAGGACGCTCCGTAGCGAGACAGAAAAGAGAGAGACAGAAGTATTGAGGTAGACGTGAGTGAGGTAGAGAAAGATAATCGAGATTTTAAAGAGCAGTTAGCAGCAAGGGACAGAGAGGTGGGTGATGTCAAGAGGGCACATCAGTCTAGTCTCGCGCATTTGAACAGTTTTCAGACGCAGTATGATAAGGCCTACCAGGACACGCAACGTGCGGTCTTGGTAAGACAAGAAATAGAACAGCAAGTTGAGAAATTGCAGAAACAGTGCAATAATTTAAAAGCAGCCCTACGAGCACTCCATACTTCCACGACGGAACAAGGGCAGAGCTCAGTAGACCACGCAAAATGGCGGAAGCAAATTGCAGAATTGCAATCTCTGCTATCCGTGCAAAATGGATTTCAGAGTACATTCGGACCCCAATTAGATCAAGAAAACGGCCCCGATTGGCAGGAATTGAATGAGACTGCCCATAGATACGTACATGGGACATGTACGCAGGAAAACCCCCAGAAAAGGAAAGCGCCCCAACCCCCCAACCGAACAGGCAGAACATGCCCCCATGAATCCTGTGACCACACACCGCAGGGCCGCAGGAGGAGAAGCAGATTTCCTTTACACAACCAAGTTAACCGTGACCCAATTACGGGACGTGTGTGGAAAAATTACACCGTTCCTCCCCACTTCAGGCCCCCACCAATTTTTTGCGAAAGTCAAGCAACAGGCAATCATGTGCGGCCTGGACGAAAAGAAGCAAGTGAAGCTCACAGTTTTAAGCCTTGACCCTTCAGTCGTAGCAGCCCTTCCCGACCCACAGAATGAAGGGGGAGGCACACTCCAAGGGATGCACACAGCGATCCTTGATGCGATCAGCTTTAACAGAGGAGACCCCGTAGAAGGCCTAAATAAGTGTAGGCAAAAGAAGACATAGCACCCCACAGCATTTTCTGGACGTTTGTGGATTCACTTTACCGCAATTTTTGGTGAGTTAGCCAGCGCCCATTTGTCCCCAGATAATATGGCCAAATGGACCCGAATTCTAGTCTCCCACGCCACACAAGCAGGACAAGAAGCTTGCGCAAATTATGACCCCTCAGATGAGGCCCACAATGAAAAATGGGTTTTGAAGAGATTGTCCCACGCTTGGGAGCAATCAATTGCAGTCAAAACGGGCAGCAGGGTGTCGCAGTGGATAGCATTGCTGCCTCACGACGCCGAGGTCCCAGGTTCGATCCCGGCTCTGGGTCACTGTCCGTGTGGAGTTTGCACATTCTCCCCGTGTTTGCGTGGGTTTCGGTCCCACAATCCAAAGATGTGCAGGCTAGGTGGATTGGCCATGCTAAATTGCCCCTTAATTGGAAAAAAGGATTGGACACTCTAAATGTATAAAAATATATATTTTTTAAACTGCAGGCAAAACCACATTTATAACACCCGATGAAGAGCAGGTAGAAATGAACCTAGTTAAAGCACACCAGAACCCCGCATGGGTAAATGTGGGCAGGAACAGCCAACCCCAGCCAAAACCTCAAGAATGTTATAATTGTGGACAGCTAGGACACTTTGCATGTGAGTGCAACGCGCCCCAGAAGCAGCAGAGAAACCAACAGACATGCACCCTAAACAGGAATAGGGCAAAGCCGATCCATAGCGTTAGCGCCCGTTCAGAGAGTACAGACATGATCGGCACCGACTGACGGTGTTCGGGCTCCCCAACTTGGGTCTGCGACACCCTTTGGGGCAAGTCCGGTAGACCGGTAGGAGCAGGCAAAGTTCGGGGACAACCCATAGAATTTCTTTGGGACACAGGAGGGTCCTGCACCACACTCAATTCCTCCACGATGTTTCAGCGAGACACGTGGCCCACAACAGACACCATTACACTCAGCGGCTTTACAGGCCATTTACAACTGGGACACATCACAGCCCCTATAGCATTACAGATAGGTAACATCGCAACCAAGCACCCCGTAGTTTTAGTTGATCTGCCCCAGACAGCAGAACATATCCTTGGGATGGATTTCATGAGCTCCCATAACCTTTCTTTTGATCCAGTTAATAAGCGTGTTTGGAAAATGGCAAAGGCAGCACGAGCCCACAGTAGGAGAATACGTAAATAGAATTAGCTCAGTAGGAGACTTCTGGTTCGACCCTCGAGCCATTAGTGCAGACAAACAAATTAGGGCAGTCCTGCAGGAACACAAAGCAGCATTTGCACAGCACAAGCACGACTGTGGCAGTTTGACTGGCTTTGTGGACGTTACAGGTCCCGACCCTAAACCCCAGAAGCATTACGGATTTCCCCAGGAGGCAGAGGGAGAAATCGCCAAAGTAATAGAGAGTTTGTTGGATCAAAGTGTACTCAGATCAGTAGCCTCCACAAACAACGTACCGATTTTGCCTGTCAGGAAACCGGATGGTTCATGGCGACTGACCATTGATTACCGGGAACTGAACAAAGTAACCCCAGCAGCAGCCCCCACCGTAGCCACGAGTCCCGAGACCATGCTCAAACAGGGACTCCAGTCAAATTTTTTTTCGGTTTTGGACATTAGTAATGGCTTCGGTCCATTCCATTGGCTAATGCGTGCCAGTACAAATTCGCCGTTACATTCCAAGGGCAACAATACACGTGGAAGTGCCTTCCACAAGGCTTCCACAACTCTCCCTCCATTTTCCACCGACAGCTGGCAAATGGTTGAGCAAAATTCTCCCGCCCCGATTGTCTGGTCCAGTATGTAGACGACTTGTTACTACAGACAGACACAATGGGAGAGCACATTTTGCTTCTCGCCGAACTCCTAGCACTCATAAAAGAAATTGGTTGTAAAGTCAACCCCAAGAAGGCCCAGATGCTGAAAGAAAAATTGATTTACTTGGGCACAGTGATCACTCATGGTAAATGCGAGATCGAGCACAAGAGAATTGACTCGATCGTCAAATTGCCCCTTCCCCACAATGTCTCAGCCCTCCGGTCATTTTTAGGACTGGTTGGCTACTGCCAAAACCATATTGACGGTTTTGCCACTAAAGCAGCGCCCCTTTACGAACTTCTCAAGAAGCAGGCACCTTGGGAATGGCTTCCACAGCATACAGATGCCGTGGACGCTTTAAAAAGAGCACTCAGCACAGCCCCCGCACTACAGGTCCCAGATCCACATTCCCCGTACGCTATAGAGGTAGCAAGCACAGACCAAATCCTTTCGGCCGTGCTCCTCCAGGAACGCCACGACCAGTTACGCCCCGTAGCATACGTGTCACGCATGTTAGACCCCGTAGAGCAAGGATTTTCTGCCTGTGAAAGGCACCTGCTTGCAGTTTTTTGGGCAGTGCAATACTTCGCCTACATTACAGGACTCAACCCCATCACCATCCTCACAGAACACACACCGACACAGCTATTGTTAGACGGCCGACTTAAAGGTGGCAGTCAGCCAAATCCGCGCAGCCTGTTGGACCCTTCTTTTACAGGGACGGGACATCACAGTAAAGAGAACCAAAACCCACACCTTCCTTGTCGATAATTTGCAGTATGCAGGCACCCCTCATGAATGTGAGATCATCACCACGAAACAGAACACAGGCCCATTTATTCCCAAAACACCTCCGAAGAAAACAGGTAGTACACCCCAGAGACCCCAGCCCACAGACACGTGCGCACCCCTAAGGATTTATGTGGATGGCTCATCCACAGTGTTAAACGGAAAGAGAATCACCGGTTGCGGTATATATGTAGAGGACGTGCAGGGACGCGCCCTAGATGAAATTTCCTTGGAGTTGCCAGGACACTTAGGCTCGCAGGCAGCAGAGCTGGCAGCGGTTGCATATATTGTAGACCACCCAGACTCGTTCCCGACCCCAGCAGACATCTACTCAGACAGCTTATATGTCTGCAGTAGTTTGACAGAATTCCTACCACTCTGGGAAACAAGAGGATTTGTTTCCGCGGACGGTAAACCCCAACCCTCAGCCCCATTACTCCGCCATATCTTAGAGACAGCGAAGGATAGGAAATACGTAATAATTAAGGTTCGCAGTCATCACCATTCCTCCCCCCCTGGTAACGTTAAAGCAGACGCCCTAGCGAAGGCAGGCTCCAGGCATGGTTATTTTTGGAATCCCCCCGAAAGCACCCCAGTACACGCAGTTCAGGTCTCACAGACCAACTTTCAGGATCTAGCGAAGGCACAGAAAGAGGACGAGAAACTCAGGGAAGTTTTAAAGCGAACCTTCCCAACCCCGTACGACAAGTTTAAAAATGCAATCACCACACACGACGGTGTGATTTTAATGGATGGCCTTTATATAGTTCCCAGCCAGGACAGGAACCAGATCATTTGTCACTTCCATGACAATCATGGACACCAAGGAATTGAACCCACCCTAGCCCACCTCAGACCGCTTTGCTGGTGGCCTGATTTAAAAATTGATGTCACACACTACGTAGAGAATTGCTTAATCTGTGCCCAGAACAATCCGGACAGATATGCGAAAAAGGATCAGCTTAGCCATACCCGCCCCGTTAATGGACCCTGGCCAAATCTCCAGATAGATTATATAGGACCCTACCCCCGTGCAGAAATGGTTACAAGTATGTGTTGGTGGTCATAGACACCTTCACGAAATGGGTGGAAGCATGTCCGTCAAGAACTAATATGGCCAAGACAACGGCTAAAATATTGACACACCACATCTTTCCAAGATGGGGCCTCCCACGCAGTACAGAGTCCGACCAAGGCTCCCATTTCACCGGACGTGGAATGAAAAACGTCCTCACGATTTTCGGAATTAGACAAAAGTTCCATATCGCATACCACCCCCAGTCAAGTGGTATTGTAGAACGAATGAATAGGACATTGAAAGCCACCCTCAGGAAAATGGTACAGCAGAATAACAGCACCTGGGATTCAGTACTCCCATTTGCTTTAATGTTCTTAAGAAACACGGTATCTACATCCACAGGTTACACCCCCCACACCCTCATGACCGGATGCCCCATGAAAGGCACTGAGTATTTACAAGGACTGGATTTGGCCAGCCCCTCAGTTACAGCCCTCACGCATGAAAATGCGGTTACACAACTAGTACAGAACATGAAGGCAGCCCAACTCGCCGCAGCAGTGAGGCTTCCCTCAACCAGCAGCGACAGCGTCAGTGATAGCGATCACAATGACGACAGCCACAGCACACCACGTTATGACTATACCCCTGCACCAGGCCCTACTCCCAGTAAATCTGAGCATGATTCTACCGACCCATTTGAAATCACTTGTATCAAAGCCCCTGACCCAGACCCACCGCCCGACGATTACGGATTGAAGCATAGTAGCTCCAACCTCGACACACGATTCTGGCACCGAGACAATTCGTTAAGGCTCACCCGGAACGTTGAGATGGACCCCAATTCACCCCAAGCAGCTTTAGCACGGTTACTACAGACAAGAGTTTGGCAGCCGGGAGAAGGTGATGACTTAGAGTCTGACTCCCACCAAACAAATCCCTTTGCGACCCTGTTCGCTATTGAGCAGTGAGGTGTCCAGATGATGGCGAAACAAGGAACCGATGGAGAGATACGGTGTCTTTTCTGATGGAACCTGCACCATGTTTGTTCGTTCGTGTTATCGTTAAGTGTTGTGTGTAAACTCGGAAAGTTTTTCACGGCCCCACGTCACCACTCCTTTAACGCCCCCCGGCTGTTAATGGAACAAGTTTGTCCCAGACAATAGTTCAGAGGAACTAGTTTGTCGACAGAACACGACTCATAGTTACTCTCCTAATTCGAGAGGCAGCCCACCATGACGACCACATTCTTACCCGTTCTTGCCGGTTGCTCAGGGAGTGGAGAAACGGCATTGGTCCCCGCCCTGCCTGAGGACTCCCCTCTGGTCAGCTATGCTCGGGTAGAGCACATACGGCATTGATCACCGTCCTACCCGGAGATTCCACCCATTCCTTACCCACCGTGGCCCATACGCACCCCATTTTGGCTCGTTACGTCGAAATTATTTTGTTTGCTTTTGGCAACCCTTAGGTTGCTTCCCAATGCTATTTACATCCTCAAAGATTGGATTGGTAAATCACACCGGCTGCGAGACGGCTCGCAGTACGGCAATATTTTTCTTAGCTGTCTAGTCCAATATTCGTTTTTTTTAAAATGTGGGAGTCACAGATGGTGACCAATTATAAAGGGAAATTGGAAGTAAAGGACAGACAGACAGACATATGAGATCTTAAGCAAGATAATAACAGAAATTATGCTTGTGTTCACAGAACTCCAGAAATCCAGGAACCCCAGAGGGAGACAAAGAAGAAGTCCGACAAAGATGAAGACAGCCTTCGTGTCCACATGGATCTTAGTGGGATCCCTTCAGTTGCGTGCGGACGCTAGCCCCCTGACCCCTACACACAAACCGTAAACGATTCTCACCCCTGTAATACACGTAACCCAGAGATAACTAGCCCAGCGACAGCTAGCAATACCCCGACCTGGTGTGATAAGTTTATCACCTGGTACTCACTCTCATATGTAGTCGAAGCACTCTTAGTGCTGGCGATACTTTGCAGTGTCGTGCAATCGTTTAGAGTCAAGAAATGGCGAAACAGAGCATATCGCTCTCGCACCCCGGTATACAGATTTAGGTCCTCCATTTTCGGATTTCACCAGACCCCCGAACCCATTGGGACGGATTAAAGAGCATCCATTTTGTTTAATGTATTCTGTGGAATAAAGAGATGTAAACCTCTGTGACTGACTGCCAGGCCAGAGAAATGTGTGTGCTGCTATTTTGTACAGTTTAAGATGTATAGATTCTTTTTGGATTGTTTGTATTTTCGGATTGTTTGAACGAGGATAGCTAATTGAGAATTGTTAGAGGTTCCAGTTTTTTATTTTTCTGTAATGCATGTATTAATGTCATAGTGCCCCGTAGAATTTTATGATAATGAATGTATTTAAAATGGTTTCGGTAAAATTGTGTTGCATAGGATAGGACAGTGTAGAGCCTAAGTATGGGTGCCCCGGTGATCAGAGGACGCGTTGAGGATCACAAGGAGGGAGTGTAGCCATCTGGGATGGCCACGTCCCGATTACAAAATGGACACTTGCAAAGAATGCAGGGAAAATTGGACAATGCTAAGAAATAAGCAGATGCAAGCTCTGTCTGTTGATTAGAACTTTAAACTCTCAGACAGGACAGAAACTACCAAACAATCTACATACTACTGAGCCATCTCCGGGGACAAAAGGGAAACATTTAGATACACAATGTTAAGGCAGACTCTCCGGCGCCAGAAGAAACTAAGACAACGTGGACTGACAGTCACCAGGACACGCCCAGCGATCAGGGAACCACCCCTCTATTGGAGGAAAATCGATACAAATGATTGGGAAAGACCCAATTAGTTGAGGCCAAGTTCAAGGCCCGCCCAAAAGAGCGCGAAGCCCTTTTCAGTATAAAAGATATCCCCCAAGGGAGAATCTTCCTCCTTTGGCTTTGGCTCTCACCGAAGAGAGAGACCAGCCTAGCAGCTGCACCAGACCAAGTAAGTCCCAAGCCAACACACGCTTCGAGATAGATGCTCCTAGTTGCTACCGTGTAAACAGCTCAACCCAGCAGCCTCAGAACCGAGCAACGGCCATTGTTCCTCTGACTGAGTGGGCACCCGAAGCTAAGTATAGGCTTTAGTAATAGTGGTAGTTTAGTTTGTAGAGTTTATGCATGAGTAGATTTGACTGTGTGTAAATAAATGAGCATTGCTTTTGAACTTACGAACTGGTGTATCGAGTCATTGATCAGTATTTGGTTCTGAACCTTGTGGCGGTGTCGAAAGATACCTGGCGACTCTTGAGCAAACGTGATTAAACAGAGCCAAATTAAGAGCCAACCAAAAGTTTGCAACAGTAACTACAGCTCAGAAACTTCCTACGAAAGGAGAGAAGGACGTGCCCACAACCGCCACGACAGGCTTTGACTTTGTCTATGTATGTGTTTCCTGAGCCCACCTCTTTGTTTGCCTGAGGAGGGAGCGGTGTTCTGGGGGCTGGTGGTTCGAGGCAAACCTGTTGGACTTTAACATGGTGTTGTAAGGCCTCTTACTGGAATATTTTTAAGAAGGGGGGTTTAGGGTGAAGGAGAAAAATCAAAAGTTGCTGAACTCGCTTCACAAGTGTCAGGCAATGACCATCCCCAAGTAGAGAAAATCTGAGCATCTACTCTTGATATTCAAGGACATAACATCGCTTAATCTCCTACTATCAATGTCCTGGGGGTTCTATTGACCAGAAACTGTACTGAACCAGCCATATAAATACTGTGGCTACAAGAGCAGGTCAGAGGCTAGGAATTCTGCAAAGATTAAATCACTAACCAACTTCCTCAAACCCATTCACCAGCTACAAGGCACAAGTCAGAAATGTGATGGAATATTCTCCACTTGCTTGGATGAATGCAGCTCCAACAATGCTCAGGAAGCTTGACACCATCCAGGATAAAAGAACTGGGGCAGCACGGTAGCATAGTGATTAGCACAGTTGCTTCACAGCTCCAGGGTTCCAGGTTCGATTCCCGGCTGGGTCACTGTCTGTGCGGAGTCTGCACGTTCTCCTCGTGTCTGCGTGGGTTTCCTCCGGGTGCTCCGGTTTCCTCCCACGGTCCAAAGATGTCCGGGTTAGGTGGATTGGCCATGCTAAATTACCCATAGTGTCCAAAAAGTGTAAGTGGGGGTTACTGGGTTACGAGGATAGGGTAGATACGTGGGCTTGAGTAGGGTGCTCTTTGTAAGGGCCGGTGCAGACTCGATGGGCCGAATGGCCTCCTTCTGCACTGTAAATTCTATGATTCTATGATACTACTGGAAGAACTACTGGACGCAAGCATACTAGATAAAGGAAACTGTAGTTTACATGTATAATACATGTATGACCGACTGATAGAAAGGGCCGACACCGTACTGGACGCAACAAGAAAGAAATGGGAGGAGGACCTGGGGATTGTGATAGGGTGGGGACTCTGGAGGGAAGCACTGCATAGGGTCAACTCCACCTCCACGTGTGCAAGGCTCAGCCTGATGCATACATAGAGCCCACTTAACAAGAACCCGTATGAATAGGTTCTTCCTGGAGGTGGAGGATAGACGCCAACCACGCCCACATGTTCTGGTCTTGCCCCAGACTTGCAGGCTACTGGACAGCCTTCTTCGAGGCAATGTCCAAAGTGGTGGGGATGAGGGTGGAGCCATGCCCGAAAGTGGCTGGTCCGAAACTTTGGGGTTTCGAACCAGCCAGATCTACTCCTGGGGAGGAGGGTGGACGCCCTTGCCTTTGCCTCACTGACTGCCCGCCGTAGAATCCTGTTCGGCTGACGGTCAGCAGCACCACCCAAAGCTGCAGACTGGCTGTCCGACCTCTCGGAATCTCTCCAAATGGAGAAAATCAAATTCACCATCCAAGGGACAGACAACGGCTTCCACAGAACGTGGGAGCCATTCACACAATTGTTCCGGGACCTGTTTGTGGCCAACGAACAAGCAGAAGAATAGCCAGGTAGCCAATTATCAGGGGAAAGTCACCAAAGCATGAGAGGGAGTGATAGACCGGGAGGGGGACGACGACATCTAAACCCAAGAGGAAAGAGAGGCGAATCACAGGAGGGGGGGGGGGGGGGGGGGGGGGGGAGAGGGAAGAGACAGGGAACAAGAGAGGAGAACCAGGGAGGTGGGGCGGGGGGAGGTAGGGAAATGAGAGCCGGAAGGAAGGCACAGGATACAATAACGAACATGGCATCTCCAGGAGCAGGGAACGAGGAGAATAAAGACGAAAGATGAGAGGAACGGCAGAAGCGGAACCCATTCGAGTATTGCCCACTGTAATTGTTTCTCCGGCACCCATATGTATATTTACCTCCCCAGTCTCCAACCCCCCCTCCCTCTCCCTCTCCCCCCCTCCCTCCCTCCCCTTCCCTCCCTCCCCCCCCCCACCAACAATCGGCCACTTATGTGTTGTAAATAATTTTGCCACGTGTACAGCGTTGCTGCTGTTGAGCTGGTGCACAATACCCTATCAGTTATTCTATTCTATTTTTTATTGTATTTTTAAAAAAATTATTTACTATTTTATTTTCTTTGTTATGTTTGGGTGTGCCTTTCTCTTCTATATATGTGTATATATGTATATGTCTCTTATCCTGTGTACATAACGGTAAATATACTTTGTTCACAAAATCAATAAAAACATTCATTAAAAAAAATATGAGTACCTCTGCTAGACCCCGTTTGACAGTCTATTTCAAATTCCATACATATTTTAGCCACCCACTGCATATTGCGACACAATGAATTCAGATCTTAACATCCCATTGATGTCCTCACAACTTCTCTCAGAAGAATCTTTAAACTTGAAACAAAGTTAGCAGGAAGCAAACTCTGGGATTGATCAAAATCTGAGGAATAGAAGCTTCTCCATGCGAAACACAATCTTACATATAAATATATTTATTCAATAAGTACCTCAATCTGCACACCTGACTAATTCTTTGTAATATTTCAATATCAAGTGCTCGAGGTGACATTAGACTTCAGATACATGGGGTAGAAATTGATATGCACTGTTTTGATTTGTATGTGCAAGCTATTGGCAATCAGTTTTGTACTCGGGATTGTTCTCACCCAACCGGCACAAGCAATGGTTCCACAGCTAAAGTATTGGGGTCCATCTTTTAGGCAACTTGGGTGGACACCAACAAACAGACAATTAAGCCTCTTAAATATGTAAATTGGGGCATAACACTTGTTGAAGGGCCACTTTTTGAAATGAGTTATCAATGGCAGACTCGAGCACCAACAAAAGTTGTGAATACCTGCATATTTTAAAAAAAGATCCTGCCAGGAAGCCTTTTCCTCAGGTGTCGCAATCACCCCCACCGCACTCCTGTAGTCTGCTTTCACCACCCACCCAGGAGTTACCCGAGAGTCCCTACCAACATTCCAGATATTGTCTGCCTTTCCTGGCAAGCTGCCTGGTGTTATGCAGCAGGCATTCACAGCTATGCAATTTCAACCTCACTGAATTCTTGCTTTATTATTCTAAACACAGATTCTACAAACAGATCAATGGCTTAAAACAGATTTTTTTGAATTGAGCAACTTGTTAAATCAGTCTTTTTTGTTTTTCAGAAAATGATTTCTGTACAGGACAAAATTGTAAGGCACCAATTGGGGCAGAAGGGAGGTAGCTGGATGCAGAATTTCACACCATTGGCCAGCATGTTGTTTCAGTCGCTCTATCCAGCACCCAGGCCCGTTTCCTGCAGGTGAGATTGGATGGGATGATGGGGTGGTGTGGCATAGATACCCGCCTGCAAGCAGCATGTAGCCAATTAAATTAAACTAATATTCCAGTCAACCTGCAGGTCCCCAGAAGTGGCAAGGAACAGCCTATCTACGTGGAGGCGGGTATGATTAGAGGTGCATCAGCTGCAGACTGCCCTGTGGAGAGGCTCCCCCATGGAAAAACAACCCAAAATCCCTCATCAGTGGAGGGCTTTTCAATTTAAAAATGTTGGTGAGGAGGTGCCTCCATCCTGTAAAGGTATCCTTCTGCTACTTCCAAGCTAGAGGAATTTTGGTCCTCCGGCATTGAGAGCTCATTCAATGTCCTTAATTGGCCAATTTTGGGGAAATCACAGCCGGGTAACTATTCCCCACTGTGGTGAACGTATTGCTACTGCAATTCACCACTGTATTGTACTGTATTATGTTGATGCCCCTGTGGCTCCGCCCCCTCGGGGGTGGTATATAAACCTGCAGCCTGTAGGCGGCACTCAGTACAGAGCAGTCGCAGGCAGGCACAGATCTAGCTTATTAAAACCACTGTTCACTTCTACTAATCGTCTTGCGTGAATTGATGGTCGCATTACCCACACAGTGCGGGCTTCCTGTCCCCATTTAAACCTGACAGCAGGGTTCTGCAGCTCACAAATCCTGCTTACGGTATCGGCCAAAATGATAAATGTCCCCTGTTGCCCCTGCTATTGGTGACTGAAAATATTTACAGTAATATTGAATTATTACTATTGCAACTAAAAACTGAGCCCAGCCAGTTGACATGATTTTGAAAAGATTTCTGACTTTTTGATTTACGTTGTCCAGTATGTGTGGCTGTGAGCTGAGAGGATTTGTTGTACTCTATTTCAGTTTACTTTCTGCTGTTGTAACCTAGCAAGCCCTAGATTTAGGTCCGATTAAAATTGGGTATTTTAAATTAAAGAATTCGCCGATTAAATTGGATATCCTAAATTAAAGAATTGGACATTTTAAAATCATACTGCAGTCAAACCTCAGGCAGGCTGTTGGAATTCAGACTACACCAAAGTCAAAGACACAATCAACAGACAAGATGCCAGAACATGTCTGGGCCTGTCCCATCAATCACCCATCAAAGATCATCGCACTCAACTGAGACCCAGCAGAAGATCATCGTACGCCATTGAAATGCACCGGCCTATAGTCCG
This sequence comes from Scyliorhinus torazame, assembly GCF_047496885.1. Taxonomy (NCBI): domain Eukaryota; kingdom Metazoa; phylum Chordata; class Chondrichthyes; order Carcharhiniformes; family Scyliorhinidae; genus Scyliorhinus; species Scyliorhinus torazame. The sequence goes on from NC_092712.1 coordinate 130,664,395, forward strand.
TAGCCCAGATCGAGCCAGACTTTCCATCACCCAGAGCTTCTACTGTTACCTTATATGGGAACAGGTTATATGTAGCCCACACCACCAGAGATGGGACACCTGGGGCGGGCTCAGATGGCCTGTCAAATGGTCATCAACCGGACCATTGGCTGTGAGAACCACCTTAATGAAGAAGAGCCAGAGGAATTCAGATCCACAGCCTACCAAGCCATCTTTGCGGGTAGTATACTTGAATCTGGGCTTTCCTCTTGTTTTATGTGGGTCATATAGGTGTTAATTGTGTTAATAAATATTGTTGAATTTTGAACTTGTGATTGTGGTTTGCTTCCTCGTAAATAAAGACACGCCAGGTAAAACTTTGAATAAGTAAACTGGTCGGAAGTACCTGAGGTTTTACAGATACAGCACTGCTTTGATATGATTGACACAAAAAATCGTTTAAACAACATTATGATAATTATCCCCAATGATATCCTACCTAAGTACATAACATAATACATTTAAAATGAGAAGTTATAGATAAACCAAAGGGAATGGTTTTCAATAAGGTGAGAAGTGTCATCATGAAAGAAATGAGATGATCTCAGTGACACAGAAAATAACAAGCGATAAATTCAGCATTCGCAGCACAGTGCTTCCAGAGACAGGAGCTGAGGTCAATGCACCTAATTTACGGCCTGCTTGATCTCCATTCATAATAGATGCACCAACTCTGTACTGGGTATGCCAAGATATAAAATTTACCCCATAATATTTTTATTATGATGACTCCATTCAGTTTACTAGCCTTTATTACAACAAAGAATATAAAGTAGAAAAACCATTCGTATGGCGGTTCCAAATGGCAACAATATGCTTTCAGCTTTCACTTTTAAAAGAAACCAATGTCAGACATGAGATTTAGTCTGGCTGTTATCCAGTTAAAACCATTTTTAAAAACAAAGTACAGCAGATTCTTAACAGCAACAAATTTCATGTACATAAATAGAGCTACTTTGTAATATTTTACTTTTGGGAGGGAAAAGATGCAGTAGAGACAAGGTATGGGGGAGAATGAAGAGGTTATGAAGGCAAATCACCCAGTTGGAGGCGAAGATTTTGTAGATGCTATTGAAAGGATGAGAGAGATAAGAAAACAAAGAAGCTGTTCAGAGAATAACTTATATATTTGCTTGATCAATGTGGAATTGCACAACTTTCAGGTGGATAGTAGTTAGCCATTGCCTGTGGGAGAATAACCGTTTTTGCTTTTCCGCACAGAAAGATCCGATATTTCCACTTCACTGAATTTAGGATTTGCCAGGATGTGGTCAAGTGTTGCCAAATTGAGACAATCCCTTAAGTCAGCACACAGCATAGAACAAAGTTGGTGATAATTTTGCTGTGTCCATTTCCACCTCACGACGCCCTATGCTGCTCTTGCTCATGTATTTTCTTTGTTTGGCCCCTTGTTCCGCATTGTAACCAATCACTGTTTTGTCATTGCCCCATTTGTCAATGTTCTCTGTTGATTATGCTTGTGTCTACTATGTACGTACTCTGTACGTCCCTCGGCCGCAGAAAAATATTTTTCACTGTACTTCGGTACATGCGACAATAAATCAAATTAATCAATCAATTAACCTTCAAGACCTTCCTTTGTTTCTTTACTGCCCCATTATGATTTCCTTTTGCCTTGCACCATCATCCCTTTAATCATTTAATGTTTCATGCCTACCACTCTATCACAAACCTATTCCCTTTTGCCCTTTACCACCCCGCCCATCAAACCCCTGATTTTCCCGCCTCTGGACTTGTTTAAAGCCTGTTACATCTCCAACTTCTTTCAGTTCTCATGAAAGGTTATTGATCTGAAACATGCAGCCAAAATTTAACAAGCACATCTTACTCACAGCAAGGAGGAGGTGGGTTAAGAATCTGACTCTGAATGAAGCGGGCTTTGACGTGGCTCTGCAAGTGAGTGACAGCATTAGCACGCGGCTTCCACATTTCCCAATCAGAGCGTGGGCATGGTGATGACTCACACCTGTCAATGGAAAGATTTCTATTTAAAGAGACCCCACTAGAGATCAGAATGCGGCATTTGAAATTAAGACCCAAAGTTTCAGCAACCGCTAAAACAGGAACACAATCTGAAAAGACTTCACTCTCTTCCACATCACAATTCCCTGACCCTCCTCTGGAGACCATGCTGTGGTTTATGAGGTTCACTAAGAAGAATAGCTGTCCATGCAGATGGAAGGAAGAGGTCATCCTCTCAGACCCAACAAGCGGCTGTCACAGTGAGCAGCATGGTAGCACAAGTGGCTAGCACTGTGGCTTTACAGCGCCAGGGTCCCAGGTTCGATTCCCTGCTGGGTCACTGTCTGTGCGGAGTCTGCATGTTCTCCCCGTGTCTGCGTGGGTTTCCGCCGGGTGGTCCAGTTTCCTCCCACAGTCCAAAGATTTGCAGGTTAGGTGGATTGGCCGTGATAAATTGCGCTTAGTCTCCAAAAAGGTTAGGAGGGATTATTCGGTTACGGGGATAAGGTGGAAGTGAGGGCTGAAGTGTGTTGGTGCAGACTCGATGGGCCGAATGGCCTCCTTCTGTGCTGTATGTTCTATGTTCTATTGTCCCTTGCAACTGGATTCAGTGATGTCAAGAGGGCAGGAAAGGTGAATGACATCTCACTGTCAGTCACCAACCCTTAAACTCTCACTTGCCCAGAGGATCACACCGTGCAGCTCCACTCATTCCTCCCTCTCAAAGCACCTCCCCTGATATCCTATCTAAACAGCCACCGTTAATACTCACCCCCATCTTATTGCCATCTCATTCATCCCCCAGAGTCACTAACCACAAATGCTGTTATTTCGCTCTCTTAGTGCATTCCATTTTTCACACTCATAACTCTCTTCCCTGTGGGAGTGAGCGTGGACACGTAGAAAACGTAGAAAAACGAGGGGATCTCTGTACTACAAACTATCCCGACCATCTGACTGTGCAGGGAGTTTCTTAAAAAATAAATTAGGAGAGCGAAGAAGGGGCATGGAAAAACACTGGTGGGAAAATAAAGTAAAATTCAAAGGTGCAAGATGATAACCAGGAAAGAGTAGGACCCATTAGGGACCAACGTGGCAATGTGTGCATGGGGCTGGAAGACATAGGTGAGGTTTTAAATGAGTACTTTGTATCGGTGTTCTCTATGAAGGGTGATGTAGGTAGAGAAATCAGAGAGGGGACTGTGATGTATTTGAACAAATTACTTGAGGGAGGAGGTATTAATGGTTTTAGTGGGTTTTAAAGGGGATAAAGCCCCAGGCCCAGATGAAATATATCCAAGGTGTTGAGGGAGACAAGGGAGGAGATTGCAGAGACTCTGACAATTTTCAAATCTTCTCTGGCCACAGGGGTGTGCCAGAGGACAGCTAATGATGTACTATTTTTCAAGAATAAACCAGGAAATTACAGGCCAGTTGTGAGTGGTAGGGAAACTATTGGAAAAAATTCTGATGGACAGAATTAATTTCCACTTGGGGAGGCAAGGATTAATCAATGATGGTCAACATGGCTTTGTCAGGCAGCACGGTGGCGCAGTGGTAGCACTGCAGTCTCACGGCGCCGAGGTCCCAGGTTCGATCCCGGCTCTGGGTCATTGTCCGTGTGGAGTTTGTACATTCTCCCCGTGTTTGCGTGGGTTTTGCCCCACAACCCAAAGATGTGCAAGGTAGGTGGATTGAACACGTTAAATTGCCCCTTAATTGGAAAAATGAATTGGGTACTCTAAATTTTAAAGAAAACCCCCCCCCCCAAAAAAAAACATGGCTTTGTCAAAAGGAGATTATGTCGAAAAAATTTGATTGTATTTTTCAAGGAAGTGGCTAGGTGTGTAGGTGAGCGTAGTGCAGTTGATGTAGTTTATTTAGACTTCAGAAAAGGAGATTATGTCGAAAAAATTTGATTGTATTTTTCAAGGAAGTGGCTAGGTGTGTAGGTGAGCGTAGTGCAGTTGATGTAGTTTATATAGACTTCAGTAAGGCCTTTGACAAGGTCTCACATGGAAGACTGGTCAAGATGGCATGAGTCTGTGGGATCTGCGGCAATTTGGCAAATTGGATCCAAAATTAGACTAATGGCAGGAGGTAGAGGATGATGGTTGAAGGTTGTTTTTGTGACTGGAAGTCTGTGATCAGTGGTGAACGGCAGGGATAGGAGCTGATTCTTGCTATTTATAGTGCATATTAATGATCTGGACATGAATGTAGGATCAATAAGTTTGCAGATGACACAAAAATTGGTGGTGTGGTAAATAGTGAGGAGGAAAGCCTTAGATTACAGGATGATAGAGATGGGCTGGTCAGATGGGCAGAACAGTGGAAAATAGAATTTAATCCCAAAAAGTGTGAGGTAATGCATTTTGGGAGAACTAACAAGGCAAGGGAATATACAATGAATATTCAGACCGTAGGAAGTGGGGGATCAGAGTGACCTTGGTGTGCATATCCATAGCTCTCTGAAGACAGCAGGACAGGTAGATCAGTGGTTAAGAAGGAATGTGGGATACTTGCCTTTATTAGATGAGGCATAGAATAGAAGAGCAGGGAAGTTATGATGGAGCTGCACAAAACACTGGAGTACTGTGTGCAGTTCTGGTCACCACACTATAGGAAAGAAGTGATAGCACTGGAGAGACTGCAAAGGAGATTCACCATGATGTTGCCTGGGCTGGATCATTTCAGCTACCAATAGAGACTGGATAAACTGAGGTTGTTTTCCTTGGAACACGGAAGACTGAGGGGGCATGTGCTTATGGTGTATTAGATTATGAGGGACATGGATAGGGTGGATAGGAGGGACCTTTTCCATTCAGCTTGAGGAGTCAGGGGTATAGATATAAAGGGGCAGGAGGTTTAGAGGGCATATGAGGAAAAACCCTTGCACCCAAAGGGTGGTGAGAGTCTGAAACTCACTGCCTGAAAGGGTGGTAGAGGGGAGAACCCTCACAACAGTCAAGTAGTATTTAGATGAGCACTTGAAATGCCATAGGGTACAAGGCGAAGGGCCATGTGCTGCAAAATGGGATGAGAGTAGATAGGTGCTTGATGGCCGGCGCAGACATGATGGGGCTCTTTCTGTGCTGTAAAAATGTCCCAAGATTTGCTGGTCAATGTTTCAGCACTATTCAGTAGAGACGATGCTCAAATCCTCGTTTATTCATGGTGGCTTAAGAAGTTGGGGTGGGATCTTCTCATTAGTGGCGCAGCTGCTTTTGAGAGATTTCCCGCTCTGACGGTGCAACGGATGATGGCTGCTCGTGATGACGGTAATCTGTTTAAATGTCTCGGCTATGCGATGCAGGTCATCTAAGCCCCATTTTAAGAGTTGCGGGGTGTTTTTCTGTCGGCTATGGAGGCGCACAAGGAGGTTCTTGTAGCATAGAGAACACGTCTTTGTTGGATCGAGGGGCACATTTAATCTTGTCTCCGCGGCCTGGGGTTGGGTTGTTCTTCTGGCCCCTGGTCCTATATTTTCCTGTTCCTGTTATCGGTCGAGAGGGCTTGGGGATGGCTGAGCATGCTGAGCTATCCCCCCTATGCTGGAGCCTGGGTTGTTGGCCGCCTTTTTTCGGATGAGACAGCATGTTGGAAGCAAAAGGCTTCATGCTTTGATCATTGGAAGTCTTGGAAGTTTCTGAAGAGTCCTCATTGTCTTTGATCCTGCTTTATATTTGTTTTTTGTTTTCTTTGTGCGCCAATGGGGAGGTCTTTATCCTGATAACTGTTTTGCATCTCAGTTGTTATCCTGGACTTTGCTCCCTGATAATTATGTTGTTGTCTGTTGATGTTGTTAATTTGATTGCTTGCAGGGAAGTGATTAATTGGTGTTTGATGTCCTGCACCAATGTTTATCCTGATTTAATAAGTTTATATCATGTTAGCTGAATGTCGAATTCATGATATGTGCAGTGTCATTATCCTAATGTATCTGGATGGGGAAGACGAGCAGAACCAGAGTGGGAGTTAGGATGGAGGGTTTGTGCTGCTAGAATTAGTTCTGTCCTCGTTATGTTCAAGGAAGGTCCCCCCAGTGAAAGATAATATTTTTTTTCTTAGATCTTCTCTTTTGACTGTGTGCTCTGCTGTTGAGGACTGGGATTTCTTTGGCTAATTGATGCTTGGTGGTGCCAAGTCCTCTCCTTGTAATTCTGACCTGTTAAGGTCTGGAAAAAAGTTTACTTTGAGCGTTCGTCGATTTCCCCTTTAGTTCTGGTGTTCTCAGGAATTATTTTGTTTCCTTCTGTCGTTTTGTTTTGAAGCTAGGGTATGATGTAGGTCTGTGATGTTGCCTGTATCCTGCTTGGTGTAGACGGGTCCTTTGTCTATGAAGAGAACATTTGGGGGATTTTGCCCCTGATTCATCCGGTCTTATTTGTTCCCATTTTTGCTCTGAATACTATTTTCCACTCTACCTGTTGTACATTGTACCTATGGCTTGCTTTCCTCCTCTTTTGCATGTTTTGAGACGATTTTTGTAAAAATTACAACAAAAGGACTTTTGAGAAACTTGATAACATTCTAAAATGCTGTCCAGAATAGGCAAGCTTAAGAATAGGGTCAGTCATGATCTTATTAAATGGCAAGTTAAAGAGGGTATGTAATATAGTCTTGCTTCTATTTCTTACATTGATGACTGAATTTACCACCCAATCCCAATTTTCTTTGATTTTCTGAGTGCCCGGAAATACATTGAACTCAGCCTTGAATACACTGGTTGACTGGCGTCCACTGCCCTTTGTGCTGGAGAATTCCAAAAGTTGACAACACTTTTAGTGAAGAAATTCCTACTTATCTCATTCCCAAATGGCTGACTTCTTACCCTGAGGCTATGACCCTTGGATCTAACCAGGGGAAACTGACTCTCAGCATCCACCATGTCAAGACTATAAGAATTTTATACGTTAAATGAGATTGCACCTCATTCTTAATTCCTGGGAATATATGCCCATTCCGCTAAATTTCTCCTCATAGGATAGTTCTATTTTCTCAGAAATCTATTGAGTGAACCCTGATTTCCTTCATGCTAAGTTAAGTATAGATAAGATCAAAATTATACATAGCACCTCATACTCAGGGTCTGGTCTCACCCAAGCCAAATATAATTGCAGCAAGACTTCTAACATATTATTTATCTTGCTTTCTGAGCTTTCTGTTCAAAATTCCCTCTGAACATCAACATTTACTAGATTTTCACCTTAAAAAATATACACAATGCAGATGCATGCCATTTAATTTGGATTTATCGATTTTGATATGTTTTGTTTAATATGGTAAGATTTTAAAATTTACGCTAATGTAGGGGGAAAGATGATTTTTTAAACTTAACTTACGGAATATTTTAAAAGTTTTAAATGGAACTGAAGGAATAAAATGTCTTTAAATGTGGCATATTCACAGTTTAATAATTTTACAAATTGCTGTGTCAAGATTGTTATATGAGCCAACTTGTCCTCTTCTGCTGGATTTACAGCTTTTGATGAAGATGACATACTGGCATCAACCTGCCTTTCATCATGCAATCATTGAATTTGTGTCCTTAGCGGTTATCCCTTTGTTATCCCTTTTTGCAAGGCTGGGGTGCTGAAGGTGACAAAATTCCTCACTCAAATGATAGGTTGAAAACCTTCCCTCAGGCAGGATTAGAATCAGCTGCCTTCAAAATCCACTTGACAACAACAACTTGCATTTACATCGCACCCTTAACTTGGTAAAATGATCCAATACATAGGTGGCAATGGTGGAGTTATTATACATCGGTGATGTGCAAGAAGCCAGAATTAGAGAAACACAGGGATTTGTAGGCTGGGGAAGGTTACAAAGAAAGGAAGGGGAAAGGTTGTGGAATGTTTTGAAAAGGTTAATATTTCAAGCTTGAGCATTGCCTAATTGGGAACCAACGTAGATCAATGGTGGATGAATGGGACATTGTGCAAGTTATGATAAGGGGACGAGTGTAGGATTAACTGAAGTCTATAGACCTGTTTCTTTGCTGTAACATGTAACATTCAGGAGACAAAAGGGAGAAAAATAAACATGGCCAAACAAATGGAGGACCAAACAGAAGTGAGTCAATTGTGGCATAAATTACCCATAAATACGAACACACAAAAACATAACTACTTGAGGGTTTAAATAGGTCAGCGTAAAGCTTTCAAGCTTGAAACAAATCAATCATTTACAGTCCCTGGCCAACAATTCACAGTCGTATTTTTGCATTTAAAAAAATCAATAATTTGAATAAAGCAACATAAATAACAAGGAATTTGTAGCTTATAAAAATTTGAATTAATTTGAATTAAGTGACTCCAAATTTATGGGAAAGGACATGAAATATCGCATTTTCCGCGCAGGATGAAATACTGAATTGTGTTGTGTAAGCAATAGCAACCATGGCATGCCAGTTCTCCACAATGCAATTCCCAAGTCAACGTAGCAAAAATGTTTGAATAAAACATGTTAAACTTCTTGATGATCATGAGCTAAATTAAAAAGGCAGAACATCAAGGCACTTGCAAAGAAACCAGTCGATTTTGTATTCAAATCCATTCTGTGTTATCTGTATTCACTCAACTAATTGTTGTAATTTATGACCAGAAATTATGGGCCCCATACTGCGGTGGTAATGACAGTGAAACTGTCAGCGTTTGTCATAATTACTTCACTGTAACAAACTACAACTTCTGGAGTCCACACCTAAAAGCATGAACACAAAAATCCCACAATTGCTGTCATTGGCTTTAAGCTCCTCCAACAGTGCCATTGACATCCTCTCAGCAATCACTGAGAAATCTTCCACTTTTATTTTATTAGTCTTGCTGTAAAAAACATTGAAAAAGTTAAACCTTGTTGACTGGTACAGGTCCAAACTGGAGTGTTGATATACAAGACCATTGAGGCCTCACCTATTTCCAATTTATATTAATGATTTGGATGAAGGGAGAGTGTATTACAGTCAAATTTGCTGACAATATAAAGGTAGATGGGAACCAAATTAGGTGGAGGACACAAAGAGTCTGCAAAAGAATATTGGCAGATTAAGTAAGAGGGGAAAATGAGAGGTTGTCTACTTTGGGGAAAGATTAGAAAAGTAGAATATTTAAATTGTGAGAGAATATAGCACACTTGTGGTACAGAATCACCTGGGTGTCCTTGTATTTGAATCACACAATATTAGCATGCAGGTGTAATGAAATAATGGTGAGAATATTTTTGATTAATCAAGTTTAAAATTAATTAATGTTTAACCTTTCAATTACTCTAACATTTTGCAATGGGAAAAAACGATAAATGTGTTTTACTTTTGCTGTGCATTCATAAAATCTTTTGTATGGTCCCTCAGAGTATAAAGGTTCATTTGTGTGGAAGCTGTGGCTCTAAAGGAGCTTACTACAGGTGATTAAAACTGCTTGTACCAGACGAACAGACAGAATGGAATGTAAAGAAGCTTCTTGTAGAGAGAAGACCATGAAGTCTTGAGTTAAGGCAGTTGCACAAGGATGATAATAAGAAGCATTATGTTATGGTGTGAGGCGCACATGGATTGTGCCTGGTTGGAAAATGAAAATATGTTTTGTGCATGTCTAGCCATAACACTGAATGTGTTTGTGCAGAGGAAGGAGATAAATGGATAAGAGTCAACCCCTCTTCTGGTTTGCCAGGCAGAGGAGCATGGACTCTACAGCTTTGAAGAGGACAATAAGAAGAGACATCATTAGGCACGTAAGATGCCAAATATAATTGGACAAATTAATCCCAAGCTATATTTCAAGTAGAAACACAATTACAATGGGAGGGGGAATGGGTACAAACTAGTAAAAGGCAAATTCAGGATTGATGTCAGGTTACTTGTTCAAGAGCAATTAACATCTGAAATGTTTGTATGAAAAGATGAACCAGATGGACTGACTATAAAAATATAGCTGTATTCTCCTTGCAATTGTCACCAACGTTATTACCAAGACACTGTGATCCAATGTTTACGCAAACTAACTTTTACCAGATCAGTGTTTCAATAATATGATTTCTCATTGCAGATTGATACCCTAATGCAGACTCCACATTACATTGGTATCTGAAAATGAAAATGAAATTAAAAATGAAATGAAAATCGCTTATTGTCACAAGTAGTCTTCAAATGCAGTTACTGTGAAAAGCCCCTGGTCACCACATTCCGGCGCCTATTCGAGGAGGCTGGTACGGGAATTGAACCGTGCTACTGGCCCGCCTTGGTCTGCTTTCAAAGCCAGCGATTTAGCCCGGTGCTAAACCAGCCCCTATCTCCACTGCTGGAAAAGATAATACAAGTTGATTGATGATTTTTAGTGAACAGAATGTCAAAACTACATAAATGCATGGAGAGTGGGCACACGTGCTAGCACGAGAGATACAGTCCAACTAACATGGCATTTGTAATATCTGAAGTAGGCCACAATAGCAAAGAACATGAGAAAAATGCTAATGCATAGCAAAGACAATGAGCAGATTTAACATTTAAACTGACGAGGCCAGTGTGAACTTTTATTTTCATCATCCTTACATTACTTGCAGTCATGCATTGCTGCTTTTAGTTAGATTGTCGACTAACCCACCTATGATCAAGGATTGTGGCAGGCCCAACTAGCTGCAGAGAACTGAAGGTTCCAGAGTGCAATAATCCTCCTGTTAATCATTGTTTTCCCCTTGTTCATTCCTTTTATTTTATTTTATAATTATAATTTTTGTACTTGGACAATTGATATACCTTTAAGATGGACTTCACCTTTAATTAAAGAAAAAGGAATCCAGCAGGATGTGCTGACATCGGTGATGACTCATCTTGATGGATTTGGCTGTCAACTAATGAGCTGTTTACTTTGCCAGGCACTCAGCTGATAGTCTATGCTGATTGATGCTGACTGTTCTGGAATGTTCTGCCAAGAACAGGAAGGCTTCATCTGGGTTTTAGTTTTGTTTTGAACTCGGAGCTGAAGGAGGCTCTTTTGAATTCTCTATCGTCAAAAAAAGGTAATTCTCTCCCAAACACCCCAGTTGAAGACATTGTGTTCTCCTCAGCCAAGCTGGTAGCAATTCTAGTGAAACTGGACACCAAATAAGAGTAAGATCCAAGCTGAGAGCTGGGTTTGAGGCGAGACAAGGATTCTTAAGGATCCAATCCAGCCATTAGCTGAAAGCAGGGTCAGTTGTTAAAAAAAGCCCTCCTTGCAATCTCGTGTGGAGAACCTCTGGTGGAATTCTCACCCCCCCCCACGCTGGCGGGGGGGGGGGGGGGGGGGGGGGGAAATCGCCCGGGCGCCGTGCGAGTCCCGCCACGCCGGCCCGACACCCACACACTATTCTCCCACCCACCTAAACCAACGCCGCGAGAATCACGCCTGGCCGCTCGGAGAATTGCCGATCGCCTTTTGCAAAAGGCAAGCAGCAATTCTCCGGCCCAGATGGGACGAGCGGCCGCCCCAACACGACAGGTTCCCTCCGGCGCCGTCCACACCTGGTCGCTGCTGGCGGGAACTGCGCAGGAACACTGGGGGGGGGGGGCGGGGCAGCCTGTAGGGTGGGAGGGGGTTCCTGCACCGGGGGGGCCTCCGATGGGATCTGGCCCGTGATGGGTGCCCACCGATCGGCGGGCCGGCCTCTCTAAAGGAGGATCTCCTTTCCTTCACCACCCCGCAAGATCCATCCGCCATCTTCTTGCGGGGCGGACGTCACCCGCGCATGCGCAGGTTGGCGTTGGCCAACCCGCGCATGCGCGAGTGACGTCATTTAGGCGACGCCATTCGTTTACCATCTAACTGATGGTTTCAGATCTCCACATCCTGGGACGATAGCCGGCTACAACACTGTCAACATCCGAAGCAAGGGCACTCATCATCCATCTCACATTAATCCTCTTTTATTTTCCCCCTCCCTCTAAATGTGTATGCCCTGTGTGTGTTTAGGTAGAGGGTGGGACGGTAAAAAAGGGGGGGGGGGAAACTAGTAGATTAGCTGTACGTTATTCTAGTATAATTATTGCATGTCTTATCTCTATGGTTGTCATAAATAAACAGTTGTTGTGTTTCACTTATAAATCTGGTGCCTGTAAGACACTGGAACAGTCAAGGGCCAAAAATCTCAGAAACGTCCCATGAATTATTGGTTAATTAACTTGTGTTGGGACTGCAGGGCCTGTGTGGCTGGAATTGACCGTGCACTAGTCCAGGGTGTTGTAACAAGAGCAACACTTTAAAGATCCAGAGAGGTCTGCTCACTCGCTCAATGAATGGGGCAGGGAAGTTCCAGAGAAGTCAAATAACAAAATGCAAACCGAGAGCTCCACATAAATAAATTAGTGCATCAGAAGTAATCCTGCAAAGTTGTCAAGTGGTATACTTTTCTTCTTTAAGTTTTCTACTCCTGAAGGCAACTACAGCCTGGGGTCAGCATATTTCAAACATATGATGGGCTGAATTTATAGTCAGTGGTGGCAGCAGTTGTTAACCTTGTACTTGCCTATAGACTTTCTATGAGCTTTGCACTGCAAGTTCCTGTCAAACAACTACCCAGAAGGGGTAGCATCTGCTACAGAGCATCTGGAACCTGCATAAACAGGATTAGTAACTGAATACCTCCACAAATAATAAGAATGAAGAATCATTAATGGGCTGTTTGGTATTTGGTCCAGTTAAGTGTCAGATAGAATATTTAATTAGATGAACAATCAGGCACTGAAAGCAAATTATGAAAGGAAAAGACAGATTAGATTAAGAATTTGAGAGAAAAGTGATAGAAAGGAAAATAAAATGTTTCATTTTTAAAAGGATTTTCAACAGCTAAAAGCCGAAGGAATGAGACTCCACAATGGTCAAAGTTTGCAGCACTGGAATAGTTGTTTTACATAAATTAAATCTTGCCATGCCGTTAAAAGGATAGTTGCATTGAATTGGACAGACAAGCATTTTCTTTTGGGTTGTGTGTGGATATATCAGTGAAGTACAGTAAAATCATGCTGTTCAATATATGTTCATGGTAACGCACAGCTTCTTGAGGAGCAGGGCATCTCAGACAGCAACTTCCTAATTTACCATGCAGTCACTGAAAGCTGCAGTCTGATTTACACGTAACATTGGTGAATGCTGTAAGCTTCACTCCAAAATATCCAACCCATGATCATTAACCTGGGGGGGTGCTGCATTTCACACAAATGAATTGGTCACTAAGGAATTGAGTGCCATAGAACAAAATATAAGTGCATGCAAGAAAAGTCAGATACAAAACAAACACTGGACCAGCAAAATAAAAGCAAATTACTGCGGATGCTGGAATCTGAAACCAAAAAGAAAATGCTGGAAAATCGCAGCAGGTCTGGCAGCATCTGTAGGGAGAGAAAAGAGCTAACGTTTCGAGTCCAGATGACCCTTTGTCAAAGCTGGATCAGCAAAGCTAATTTCCAAACCAATTTATCCAAATATCTCCCTGATTTACAGGTACAGCTGTCTCCCTGTATAGCCAAGTTCTTTGGTATTCTTTCGGTACACCCACAATGGTATTGTTATCTGATTTTATTTAACAGCCAGTACTCTTATACTTTTTTCATGCTAGCTTCATGGACGACTCACAACGTTTTGTGAAAAGAACTTGCTGTTTCAAACAGCTGAAAGATAAAGCTTTAAATACTTTTTCCCCTATACTATGTTTTCTTTATTTTAATGCTATTCAGTTTGGCCGTTGAAAAGTGTAGGTTTCTTTCATTTGAATTCCGCTCACTTCACCTCCCCCTACTGTGCACAATTTGTTTGTATCCAGTTCATGCAGGGCTTCTGATGTCAAGTAACTGCATCTGGCTCTGTCCCATAAGCAGGTATTTATGCCTTTTGTTGTTTCACTAGATTCAAGTACCAGCGCAGAACACAGTAAAAATAACAACTGCAATATCTCCTGCGATCAAAGGTTTCATAGGGCTGCTGTTCACATATGCATAACCTGCAGGGGCAGCTCTGATTTTCCATGCAATGCACAATTTCAATCTGTTTGTTTATTTAGAGTTGGTCCAAAGCACATCGCTGTGCTGCTGCTACAAAGCGTCCATGTAAATCTGTATTTGCTTTCAGTAGCTGTGGTCTTCACCACTATCACCTCCTTAAAAAAAAAGCTGCCGACATATACACCTCCATCCTTAAACTCTGCATGCAAAATCCTCAGGTCGCTACCAAATTCAGAATCCTGAAATTGGATTGTACCTGAATGAGGCTGTGAAAGGGTATAATTTTTAGATCTAATGTTGAAATTAGTTTTAAAAACTTTAGTTGCCCAATAAATGCTGAAGGGGTTAAACACTTCTATATTGAGCTGTGTCAAACAAGCTTTCAGCTGAAGTTGCAAGCTGTAAGGAAAACTTCATAGTCTCCCAGTGTAGAAGGCTGTCATTCAGCCCATTAAGTCTGCACTGACACTCAGGGGCAATTTAGCACGGCAAATCCACATAACCAGCGCATCTTTGGACTGTGGGAGGAAACCGGAGCACCCGGAGGAAACCCAAGCAGACATGGGGAGAACGTGCAAACACCACACAGATAGCCACCCGAGGCCGGAATTGCCGCTGTGACGCTCACATATATTGCTGATGATGGGGGCCCAGGAAAGGGATTCACAGATGATCATTATCAAGGATGGCAATAAACAATGTGGGATATTTTCACCATTTGTCTTGGTGTCTGGGAAGAAAGACATAAACATACAAAATTGTTATGGTAGTGGGCATTTTTACCTTGGGGGACGGATTATAAATTAGAGGAGTCAGACAAGCAGATGATTGATATCTAGATTTTAGATAATGGGGAGCCGGTGATAAATATTAGGAGACAGCATACACGTGTCTTTGTACTGATCAAATGTTAAAATTATTGTTGCCATGCGCCGGTGATAATTGGTTCATTGTTCTCATGTATTGTGCGTGATGTAACCATAATTGATAGTCATGATTGGACATAGATTTTAAAAAAGAATTAATTTAGAGAATCCGATTTTCTTTTCTTCCAATTAAGGGACAATTTAGTGTGGCCAATACACCTAACCTGCACATCTTTGGGTTGGGGGGGGTGTAATCCACGCAGACTCAGGGAGAATGTGCAAACTCCATTCGGACAGTGACCCAGGGGAGGTATTCGAACCCAGATCCTCATCTTCGTAGGCAGCAATGCTAACCTCTGTGCCACGTGCCGTCCTCTGATTGGACATAGATGACTAGTAAAAATAATTGGTATATGTAAATTACTTGTAACAGAATCAAAGTTTAACTGTCTGTAGAATTCTTGAATCTGAGCTCTCTTGTGTCACAACATTGAATGCCATTAGTCAGTGCTATAGCATTGTAATAAAGGCCAAGTTTATAACTTCAAGAGTTTGGTTTCGTGTGAGAGTGAAATACACCAAAGTCGAACAGCTGTACTTTTTCCCGCAGCAGTTCACAATCTTGCTACTGCGGTAGAATCACTGACAATTGATTTGCTCATCTCATTAGAATAGTAACGACAAGCTGCAAAGTACAATCCGCAATTCCAAAGGCTGTTCTTCAGTACTAAATGAATGGCAGCAAAATCAGCTCACTCAAACACAGAGGTCCTAAGGATAGCCCTTGGCTCAGGGAGATGGAGAGTGGTGGCTGGATGCAGCCTGTGAATTTAGAGTTGGGTGGGACAATAAAGTAAGCAAAATGTTTTTCAACATAAATTTAGAGAACCCAATTCGTTTTTTTTTCCAATTAAGGGGCAATTTAGTGTAGCCAATCAAGCTACCCTGCACAAAATAACAATGAAGTTACTGTGAAAATCCCCGAGTTGCCACACTCCGGCGCCTGTTCGGGTACACAGAGGGAGAATTCAGAATGTCCAATTCACCTAACATGCACGTCTTTCGGCACTTGTGGGCGGAAATCGGAGCACCCAGAGGAAACACACGCCGACATGGGGAGAACATGCAGACTCCGCACAGACAGTGACCCAAGATGGGAATCGAACCTGGGATCCTGCTGCTGTGAGTGCTTGCCACAGTGCCACTGTGTCACCACAAGTAAAATGCTTATGTATATAGGTTTCTGTTGGAAAAGTTCTCACATCCCGTAATTACTGCTCATGAACTCAAAACAATCCTCTCAACATTGCTAACCAATGTTATGCCCAAAGCTCTCTAATTCTGATATGCACAGTTTCCACCACCTAATTCTTCTACACCTGCAGTAACTTAAATATAATTAATTAAACAGTACATAAACACATATTTGGATCAGCTAATTAGTGATGAGGCTCCGAAGAAAACGGTCAAACTTTCTTAATGAATAACAGTAAAATAATACTCAACAATCATAAGACCATAAGACATAGGACTAGAATTAGGCCACTCGGCCCATTGAGTCTGCTTCGCCATTCAATCCTGTAAGAACACTATTCACGAGGCCCTATGCTGCTCTTGCTCATGTATTTGCTTTGTTTGCCCCCTTGTTCCACACTGTAACCAATCACTGTTCCTTCGATGTACCATTTGTCAATGTTCTCTGTTGAATATACTTTTTGTCTAGTATGTACGTACTGTGTACGTTCCTCGGCCGTAGAAAAAAATTTTTCACTGTACTCCGGTACATGTTACAATAAATCAAATCAAATCAAATAAATCATGGCTAATATTTTTCATCTCCATTCTCCTGCCTTCTCCCCATAACCCCTGATCCCATTATTAATCAAGAACCTATCTAACTCTGTCTAAAAAACATTCAGTGATTTGGCATCCATAGCCTTCTGTGGCAAAGAGTTCCACAGATTCACCACTCTCTGGCTGAAGAAATTCCTCCTCATCTCGGTTTCAAAGGATTGTCCCTTTAGTCCGAGATTGTGTCCTCTGCTGCTAGTTTTTCCTACAAGTGGAAACATCCTCTCCACTCCTATCCAGGCCTCGCAGTATCCTGTAAGTTTCCAAAATATCCCCCCCTCATCCTTCTAATCTCCAACAAGTACAGACCCAGAGTCTTCAACCGTTTCTCATACAACAAGCTCTTCATTCCAGGATGATTCTTGCGAACCTACTCTGGACCTTTTCCAAGGCCAGCACATCCTTCCTTCATTACAGGATCCATAACTGCTCACAATCCTCCAAATGGGGTCTGACCAGAGCCTTATACAGCCTCAGAAGTACATCCCTGCTCTTGTATTCTAGCCCTTTTGACATGAACACTAACATTGCATTTGCCTTCCGAACTGCCGACTGAACCTGCACGGTAGCCTTAAGAGAAACTTGAACAAGGACTTCCCAAATTCCTTTGTGCTTATGATTTCCTAAGCATTTCCCCATTTAGAAAGTAGTCTGTGCCTCCATTCCTCCTTCCAAAGTGCATAACGTCACACTTTTCCACATTGTATTCCATCTGCCACTTCTTGGCCCACTCTCCTAGCCTGTCCAAGTCCTTCTGCAGCCCCCCTGCTTCCTCAATGCTACTTGTACCTCTGCAGATCTTTGTACCATCTGCAAACGCCGAAACAGTGCCTTCAGTTCCTTCTTCCAGAGCATTAGTGTATATTGTGAAAAGTTGTGGTCTCAGCACAGACCCCTGGGGCACACCACTAGTCACTGGCTGCCATCCTGAAAGATAACCCTCTATCCCCACTCTCTGCCTTCTGCCAGTCAGCCAATCCCCAATCCATGGTAGGATCTTACCCTTAACACCATGGGCTCTTAACTAATTTAAAAGTCTCCTATGCGGCACCTTGTCAAAGGCCTTCTAGAAATCTAACTAAATCACGTCCGCTGGTTCTCCTTTGTCTAACTTCCTTTTAGTCCTCAAAGAACTCCAACTGATTTGTCAGACATGACCACCTCTTGATGACGCCGTGCTGACTCAGTCCTAGTTTATCGTGCACTTCCAAATACTCCGCGATCTCATTTTTAATAATGGAAGAGCAGCAAGGTTGTGCAGAGGGTTAGCCCTGCTGCCTCACGGTGCCGAGGTCCCAGGTTCGATCCCGGCTCTGGGTCACTGTCCATGGGAGTTTGCACATTCTCCCAGTGTTTGCGTGGGTTTCATCCCCACAACCCAAAGATGAGCATGGTAGGTGGATTGGCCATGCTAAATTGTCCCTTAATTAGAAAATGAATTGGGTACTGTAAATTTATTTAAAAAAAAGAAAATCTTTAATAATGGGAATCTTACCAATGACTAAAGTCAGGCTAACTGGCCTATCTTCGGCCTCGCTCCCTTCTTAAACAGTGGTGTTACATTCCAGTCCTCCGGGACCCTCCCTGCCTCCAGTGATTTCTGAAAGATCACCACCAATGCCTCCACAATCTCCTCAGCTATCTCTTTTAGAACCCTGGGGTGTAGTCCATCCGGTCCAGGTGATTTATCCAACTTCAGAACTTTCAGTTTCCCCAGAACCTTCTCCTTAGTGATGGCCACTACACTCACTGTGCCCCTGATTCTCCTGGAGGGAGCTCTGGCATCCCACTGGTGTCTTCCACCGTGAAGACTGATGCAAAGTAACTATTCAGTTCCTCTGGCATTTCTTTGTTTCCTATTATTACTTCCACAACCACATTTTCCAGTGGTCCACTGTCTATTTTTGCCTCTCGCTTACCTTTTATAGATAGAAAAAAAACTCTTCCTATCTTCTTTTATATTACTAGCTAGCTTGCACTCATATTTCATCTTCTCCCCCCGTTATTGTCTTTTTAGTTGTCCTCTGCTTGCTTTTAAAGGCTTCCCAATCCTCTGGCTTCCCACTAATCCCCACCACTTTGTATGCTTTTTCTTTTTCTTTTATGCTGTCCTTGACTTCCCCCGTCAGTCAAGGATGCCTTGCCCTCCCTTTAGCATGTTTGCTCCTCCTTGGGATGAATTTCTGTTGTGCCTCCTGAATAACTCCCAAAAGCTCCTGCCATTGCTATTCCAGCATCTTCCCTGCTAGGCTCCTTTTCCAATCAACTCTAGCCAGCTCCTCCCTCAAGTCTTTGTAGTTACCCTTATTTAATTGTAATACCGTCACATCTGATTGCAGCTTCTTCCTCTCAAATTGCAGGGTAAATTCTATCATATTGTGGTCACTACTCCCCAAGGGTTTCTTCACCTTAAGTTCCCTAATCAAGTCTGCGTCATTACACATCACCAAATCCAGAATTGCCTGTTCCTAGTAGGCTCTGTCACAAGCTGCTCCAAAAAAACATCTCTTAGACATTTCGCAAATTCCTTTTCTTGGGATCCAATACCAACCTGATTTTCCCAGTCCACCTGCATATTGAAGTCCCCCATGATTATTGTAATATAGTGAAAAGTATGACATTAATCTTTCAAGTATGGCTTGTGTAAATCATGATGGGGTCAGGAATGCCTTTCTCATGAACAGGATGAAAAATTGTATCCAACTATTATAAAAAATAGTTTTCTTTGTAATTAGTGGGGGCTACAATAGATACAATTTATTGCTCTTTTAAGGACATTTGGGGCAACTTTCAGATTTAGAGGTCATAGAATCTCTACAGTGCAGCAGGCCATTTGGCCCATAGCGTCTGCACCAAACCTCTGAGAGTTGACCCTCCTAGGCCCATGCCTCCACCCTATCCCCACCTATCCTTTATGGACACCAAGGGGTAATTTTGCATGGCCAACCCACCAAACCTGCACATCACAAAGATGTGCAGGTTTTGGGGGTTGGCCATGCTAAATCTTGGGACTGTGGGAGGAAACTGGAGCATCCAGAGGAAACCCATGCACACAGGGAGAATTTGTAAACTCCACACAGATAGTCGGTCACCCAAGGCCAGAATCGAACCCGGGTCCCTGGCACTGTGAGGCTGCAGTGCTAACCATTGTGCCACTGTACTGACAACTAATTGGAAACCGTTAAAGTTGAACTTGGGTTCAATTATTTTATTTTTTTTAAATTTAGAGTACCTAATTTTTTTTTCCAATTAAGGGACAATTTAGCGTGGTCAATCCACCTATCCTGCACATCTTTGGGTTGTGGGGGTGAGACCCATGCAGACACGGGGAGAATGTGCAAACTCCACACAGACAGTGACCCGGGGCCGGGATCGATCCCGGGTCATTGGTGCTGTGAGGCAAGAGTGCTAACCACTGCACCACTGTGCCACCCCTAGACCTCAATTAATTTAGGCTATTCCAGAGGCAAAAAATATACAGTTCAACATAGAGCTAGGTGAAACATTTTGCATTATGCTTTAATTAACATTTTAAAGACAGTAATGAAATTTGATCTGAGCATTTTGTTGCAAAATCAGTACTGTCAGCATCTGCCTTTTTACTGCAAGGATCAAGCATATAAATTATGCAGCACTGCAGTATCTTGTGGTAAAACTTTAAGTTGTCTTATCTTTCATTTTGAACTGTGGAGTTTGCCATGATTGATATTGATTTTGCAGTGAAAATTGAATACATACATGTCATGTGAGAGTACTTTTAAGAAATGGGTGCTTATAAATGGGCGTGTATATAAATATCTGTAGAGTACCTTTAAGAAATGGGTGTTTACTACTGCAGTGATGTCACAGAGTGGGTGGAGCTGGGCTGTCTGTCAGCTTTTTACCTTAGTTTTTGAGCAGGCTGCAGGGTGTGTTTTTGTTTAGTTGTCAGTGTGGGAGCTGAAGCCAGACAGAGCAGCTGTACTGTTGCTCTCTTTGCCATGAAAAGACTATCTCTTGATCATTTGGTGAATTCAGAATTATAAATGTTTTCAGTAGTGACTTTAACCTGATACGCTTCTGATAAAGGATTTGTTTTTAAGTCGTATGGATGTCAAAACAAAAGCTTAAAGGATTACCTAGTGTTGTAGTCTTTAGGGTTGTATTTGAATTAATGGTTGCTAAGATGTTCACTGTATGTTTTAAAAAGGTTAACTTGAGTTCATAGAATAAACATTGTTTTGCTTTAAAAAATACTTTCCCATTTCTGCTGTACCACACCTGTAGAGTGGGCCGTGTGCTCCCCATAACCACAATCTATTAAAAGTTGTGGGTCAGGTGAACTCCATGATACACTTTGGGGTTCTCTAAGCCCTGGCCCATAACAAAGATTTAAAGTATTTTGATACATTTGACCTCAACACAGTCATGGAACAAAAAGCTTCAACTGGGTCTATGTCCAAATATGAAACCAAAAATGCTTTCACCCAGGGGGTGAAGCTCCTGAGAGGGTGGTGGAGGTAAGCTTGATTGAGGTATTCAAAGGGGAATTAGATTGCTTTCTGAAAAGAAAGAATGTTCAAGGTTATGGGGAGAAGGCAGAGAAGTGAAACTAGGTCACATGCTCTTTCAGAGAGATAGTTCAGACTCAATGGGCCAAATGGCCACCTTCTACACTGTAAAGAGTCCGTGATTCAAATATTATTGAGGATGGAGTGGTCCAAAAATTGCCAATCTCTAAATCCTATTTTGAAGTAATTTAAATACATAGGTTTTGATTTCAACCCTGGCAGGGACAGAGCAGCTGGATGGTTAGAATAATTGTGGAGGACTGACTGCTCTGTTCCCCAACAGCCATTTTAACCATGCATTTTTAACAGTTGGCTGAGGCATCCATCAGTATTAGTCAGGAAACTTAAACACATGCAGATCAGCCTTCTGAGGCACCAAGAGGAACTTAACAAAATCACAGAAGTCTCAACAAACATAGAAATTGTCAACAAAGCTTATCTCTCAGAGCCACAAAAGCAGCATTTAAATAGGGGCACTCAATGGATCAGAGGACCCCTGTATACCATTGTATGGTTTGCATTACAAGGAGAGTTTCCAGTTTCAAAACCTATATCTACAAACAAAATGCACAAGATGCTAGAAATAGGAAGAAAAAATGCTGTCAACAGGTCAGGCCAGATCTATGGAGAGAGGGAAGTAAGGTTAATATTTCAGATCGTTGGGTGCATCAATCATTGATTTGAACAAATAACCCTACTTCCTGTATCTGCAAACGTTATAGGCCTGCTGAGTACTGACAACATTTTCTGCTTCTATTACTCCAGGGAAGGTTCCGCTTACAATACCAAAATTGCAAATGTAATTCGATAGTTATCTTCTGCACATGCAGTCCTGCAGTTGTCCAAACTGCTCTGAAGTGAAGTGGGCTGATTTGTCACAGTTGGAAGCAGGGATAATTATGAAATTGCAATGGCAATTAAAGGTTGGTAATTTAATATAAGTGGCTCCTTGCATTTGCACTTGTCATCAGAAAATGTCTCCCACCGCCACAGATTTCTGAATATCTTGCACAGTGTGTACATTTGCGCTTGGAGCATTCACCTTGTTGTCTAATATATATATATATATATATATAAAACCGGTTTCTGATAATGAACGGAATTATCTCCGCAGACAGTATCACTAAGGAGACCTTTTTTAATAAAAGTAAATTATATGACAGTAGTAAAATAGGAATGGCCTAAATATAGCACAATGGATTTTTTGTTTGCTTAGAAATTATTAGGCTAAGTGCTTTGAAGCTAAGACAATAAATGTATTGCAAAATGTACACTGGTGAAATAGAAAAATTAAAGCTCTAATTTGTATACCAATATCAGTAAAAAGCTTAACTGTTAAAAACAGGCTTTTAATTTAGGATTTAGAAGAATGATAGTCACCAAACTCTGCACATGGGGAATTACAATTCATTCATAGTAAGTTCCTCCATCTCTCATTTAACATTTTTACAGCTGCTATTTTTCTTAAAATTGAAGCAAATTAAGGCGGCACTGTAGCACAGTGGTTAGCACTGTTGCTTCACAGCGCCAGAGTCCCAGGCTCGATTCCCGCTTGGGTCACTGCCTGTGCGGAGTCTGCACGTTCTCCCCGTGTCTGCGGGTGTTCCGGTTTCTTCCCACAGTCCAAAGATGTGCAGGTTAGGTGGATTGGCTATGCTAAATTGCCCTTAGTGTCCAAAAAAGGTTTGGTGGGGTTACTGGGTTACGGGGATACGGTGGAGGTGTAGGCTTAGGTAGGGTGCTCTTTCCAAGTACCGGTGCAGACCCGCTGGGCCAAATGGCCTCCTTCTGCACTATAAATTCTATGATACTCTGGTACTCTATGATACTGCAGGTGCTGGAATCTGAAACAAAAACAGAAAATGTTGGACAATCTCAGCAGGTCTGACAGTATCTGTGCAGAGAGAACAGAGCTAATGTTACGCGTCTGGATGAATCTTCATCAAAGAGTCATCTAGACTCGAAACGTTAGCTCTGTTCTCTCTCCACAGATGCCGTCAGACCTGCTGAGATTTTCCAACATTTTCTGTTTTTTGATTCTTCATCAAAGAGTCATCAAAATGTTAGTTCTCTTCTCTCTCCACAGGTCCTGTTGGACTTGCTGAGATTTTCCAGCATTTTCTCCTTTTCTTGCTATTTTTCCGAGGTGGTTTCTCAGCTATCCTTGGCTGCGGCTCAGTGGGTAACACACTCACTTCTGAGCCAGATGACAATGGGGTTAGGATCCACTCCAGAGACTTGAGTATGTAATCTAGTGCAGTATTGAAGGTGTGCTGCAATGTCAGAGATATCGGGCTGGAATAGAGTTAGGTGGGAGCGAGAAAACAGCCTTGCCGTCCACTGTGTGGGTACCCTGGTTGCATCCTCTGCTGGACCATTTTGGCAGACGCTTGACGGGGCAGGCAGGGCTACTCACGTACAAGTGGCAGCTAGTGGATATGGCTCATTGAAGGCCACATAAGGCCAATAAAAGGAGTCAATTAGGATCATTCAGTCAGCCTCCAGGTTCCGCAGGCGGCAGAGGTCTGTTCAAGTATGTGGAGGTGACCCTCTGGCAGCAGACCAGGGGAACAGTGCTCCAGGCAAGTCAAGAGGCCCTGTGACTGCCCCTTTCAAGCTGGAAGGTTGTTCCTCCAGTTTCAAGAGCCTTCCCTTGTTCTAAACTGGACACTGAGCCTGTCTCCATTTCCGGCCCTCGTGAAAACAGGGACGGGAATGGTTTCTTCATGTGGGTGGAATGGTCCTGACCTCAGTTCCCCACACCAATGGGAAAATCCTGCCATCAACTTTCGGAGGTGCTTTCATTTGGATGATTATGCCAAGGAGGCCTTAAAGGTTCCATGGCAGAATTTCAAAGAAATGCAGGGAGTTCTCCTCCCAGTGTATTGGTCAATATATATTTTTCAATTAACATCAGTTTAAAAAAAAAACGATTATCTGGTCATGAACATTGCAGTTTCTGGGACTTGTTCGGCATAAATTGGGTAACACATTTCCAACATTGTGACAGTGACTATGTTTCAAAGTGCTTTGTGACATTGATATTGTAAAATGTGCGATATAAATGCATGACTTTCTTCTCCAGGCCTCACAAGGATCTTCCTCATCGGTCTTCCCTATCCACTTCCCAGAATACAACATCCTCTCGACTCATATTCTCAAGGCAAGGTACCATAGCATTCAGTCCCCAGCAGTGGCCTCCTGCTGCCTACATCCTGCTTCCAACCGCATGTAATGATTTTTGCCTGGTTTATAAGAACATAAGAACTAGGAGAAGGAGTAGACCATCTGGCCCGTCAAGCCTGTTCCGCCATTCAATGAGATCATGGCTGATCTTTTGTGGATTCAGCTCCATTTTCCCGCCCGAACACCATAACCCTTTATTCCTTTATTCTTCAAAAAACTATCTATCTGTATCTTGAAAACATTTAATGAAGGACCCTCAACTGCTTCACTGGGCAGGGAATTACATAGAGTCACAACCCTTGGGGTAAAGATGTTCCTCCTAAGCTCAGTCCTAAATCTACTTCCCCTTATTTTGAGGCTATGTCTCCTAGTTCTGCTTTCACCAGCCAGTGGAAACAACCTGCCCGCATCTATCCTATCTATTCCCTTCATAATTTTATATGTTTCTATAAAATCCCCCCACATCCTTCTAATTTCCAACAAGTACAGTCCCGGTCCACTCAACCTCTCCTCATAATTCAACCCTCTGAACTCTGGGATTAACCTGGTCAATCTCCTCTGCACACCCTCCAGCGCCAGTACATCCTTTCTCAGGTAAGACCACCAAAATGAACACAATACTCCAGGTATGGCCTCACTCACACCTTATACAGTTGCAGCATAACCTCCCTAGTCTTAAACTCCATTCCTCTAGCAATGAAGGACAAAACTCCATTCGCCTTCTTAATCACCTGTTGCACCTATAAACCAACTTATTGCGACTCATGCACTCGGACACCCAGGTCCCTCAACACAGCAGCATGTTTTAATATTTTATCATTTAAATAATAATCCCTTTTGCTGTTATTCCTACCAAAATGGATAACCTCACATTTTTAAACATTGTATTCCATATGCCAGACCCTAACACATTCACTTAAATTATCCAAATCCCTCTGCAGACTTCCCAGTATCCTCTGCACTTTTTGCTTTGCCACTCATCTTAGTGTCCTCTGCAAACTTGGACACATTTGAATTGATCCCCAACTCCAAATCATCAATGTAAATTGTGAACAATTGTGGGTCCAACACTGATCCCTGAGGGACACCACGAGCTACTGATTGCCAACCAGAGAAACACCCATTGATCCCCACTCTTTTCTTTCTATCAATTAACCACTCCTCTACCCATGCTACTACTTTACTCTTAACGCCAAGCATCATTATATTAAGCAGCAACCTTTTGTTTGTCAAAAGCTTTCTGGAAATCCAGATATACCACATCCATTGGCTCCCCATTGTCTACCACACTGGTAATGTCCTCAAAGAATTCCACTCAATTAGTTAGGCACGACCTGCACTTTATGAACCCATGCTGCGTCAGTCCACAGTCCAATGGGACGATTTCCATCCAGATGCCTCCCTATTTCTTCCTTGATGATAGTTTCCAGCATCTTCCCTACTACCGAAGTTCAGCTATCTGGCCTATAATTACCTGCTTTCTGCCAACCTGCTTTTTAAACAGTGGTGTCACGTTTGCTAATTTCCAATCTGCCGGGACCACCCCAGAGTCTAATGAATTTTGGTAAATTATCACTAGTGCATTTGCAATTTCCCTAGATATCTCTTTTAGCACTCTGGGATGCATTCCATCAGCTTGCACATCACTACCTCTTTAGTGATAACAATCGTCTCAAGATCCTCATCTGTCATAGCCTCATTTCCATCAGTCACTGGCATGTTATTTGTGTCTTCCACTGTGAAGACCGATCCAAAAAGCCAGTTCAGTTCCTCAGCCATTTCCTCATCTCCCATTATTAAATCTCCCTTCTCGTCCTCGAAAAGACCAATATTTACCTTAGCCACAATTTTTTGTTTTATATATTTGTAGAAACTTTTACAATCATAATCTATCTTACTCTTCTTTATAACTTTTTTAGTAACTTTCCGTTGCCCCCTAAAGATTTCCCAATCCTCTAGTCTCTCACTAATCTTTGCCACGTTGTATGCTTTTTCCTCCAATTTGATACTCTCCCTTATTTTCTTAGATATCCACAGTCGATTTTCCCTCTTTCTACCATCCTTCCTTTTTGTTGGTATAAACTTTTGCTGAGCACTGTAAAAAATCGCTTGGAAGGTCCTCCACTGTTCCTCAACTGTTTCACCATAAAGCCTTTACTCCCAGTCTACTTTAGCTAGCTCTTCTCTCATCCCATTGTAAACTCCTTTGTTTAAGTACAAAACACGAGTGTTTGATTTTACCTTCTCACCCTCCACTTGTACTTAAATTCCATCATATTGTGATCACTCCTTCCGAGAGGATTCCTAACGATGAGATCATTCATCAATCCTGTCTCATTACACAGGACCAGATCTAGGATTACTTATTTCCTCGTAGGTTCCATTACACACTGTTCCAGGAAACAATCGCGGATACGTTCTATAAACTCCTCCTCAAGACTGCCTTGACCTACCTGGTTAAACCAATCGACATGTATATTAAAATCCCCCATGATAACTGCTGTACCATTTCTACATACATCAGTTATTTCTTTGTTTATTGCCCGCTCCACCATAATGTTACTATTTGGTGGCCTATAGACTACTCCTATCAGTAACCTTTTTGCCTTATTATTCCTGATTTCCACCAAGTGGATTCAACCTTATCCTCCATAGCACCGATGTCATCCCTCACTACTGCCCGGATGTCATCTCTAAATAGCAGAGCTACACCACCTCCCTTACCATACACTCTGTCCTTCCGAATAGTTTGATACCCTTGGATATTTAAATCCCAGTCATGACCATCATTTAACCACGTTTCAGTAATGAACATTAAATCATAGTCATTTATGATGATTTGCGCCATCAACTCATTTACCTTATTCCGAATACTACGAGCATTCAGGTAAAGTACCCTTATGTTGGCTTTTATACCTCCATTTTGAATCTTAACACCTCTATCAGTAACCTCTCAGAAGTTATTTTTCCTTTGAACTTCTCTCCTAATTTTCCTTATCGTTGAACTCATATCTTCATGTAATAACCTGCTGCGTTGCTTTCCATTTATGTTTTTACTTCCCGTTTTATTCCTTTTAGTATTACTGGCCTATTCACTGAGCTCTCCTCAGTCACTGTACCCTGTACTGTGCCCCTTTTTGATTTTTGACTATGGCTTCTCTGCCTTACACTTTCCCCCTTACAGCCTTTTGTTTCTGTCCTCGTTTTACTTCCCTTTGATGTCCTGCATCGGTTCCCATCCCCCTGCCACATTAGTTTAAACCCTCCCCAACAGCATTAGCAAACACCCCCACTAGGACATTGGTTCCAGACCTGCCGAGGTGCAGACCATCCGGTTTGTACTCGTCCCACCTCCCCCAGAACTGGTTCCAATGCCCCAGGAATTTGAATCCCTCCTTCTTGCACCATCTCTTGAGCCACACATTCATCCTATTTATCCTGACATTCCGACTCTGACTAGCTCGTGGCACTGGTAGCAATCCTGAGATTACTACCTTTGAGGTCCTACATTTCAGTTTAACTCCTACCTCCCTGAATTCAGCTTGGAAGACCTCATCACATTTGTTACCTATATCATTGGTGCTTATATGCACCATGGCAGCTGGCTGTTCACCCCACCCCCCCCCACAGATGGCCTGCAGCCGCTCCGAGACATCCTTGACCCTTGCACCAGGGAGGCAACAGACCATCCTGGAGTCTCCATTGCGTCTGCAGAACCGCCTGTCTATTCCCCTTACGATGAGCCCCCTATCACTATAGCCCTGCCATTCTTGTTCATGCCCTCCTGCGCAGCAGAGCCAGACACGCTGTTACGAACCTGGCTGCTGCTGCCTTCCCCTGGTGAACCATCTCCCTCAACAGTATCCAAAGCGGTAAATCTGTTTTGCAGGGGGATGACCGCAGGTGCCACCTGCATTGCCTTCCTACTCTTGCTCTGTCTTTTGGTCAGCCATTTTCTATCTCCCTCAGTAATTTTCACCTGCGGTGTGACCAACTCAGCGAACATGCTATCCACGACGTCCTCAGCATCGCGGATGCTCCAAAGTCAGTCCACCTGCAGCTCCAGAGCCGCCAAGCCGTTTGGGTGGGAGACCTACTTCTGAAATGGAACTGAGGCTTAGGATCTACGATCTCTTCAAACATCACGTGCTACCATCATATAACTTTGCTGCTCCCCCTTCCACCCACTCCTGCCCCATTCACATAACACCAGCATTCAGTCAAATGGCCCCCCAAAATAATTCAGACCCTCATCAAACTGTTTGTACTTTCACTTCTTCTTGACCTTTTATTAGTTTTTTTTTGAGAAAATATTTTACTTAAGCATTTGTAATTTTCACAGTTTACAGTTTAAGACTTTAATATTCTTTACGTGGGCTATCCCGCGTGGGCTGACGCATGCAAAAAACATAAAAACAACATCCCCTACTATTTCCTAATTACCCGTGGACTAAGTTCCCTGTCCTTGTCTTACACTACCATGCCTCCCATTTTCCTCCAAACCCCCTCCTTTACCCGCCCCCCCCACTGCTGACGTTCAATTTTCCTTGAAGTCGTCAATGTACGGCTGCCACCTCTGGGCGAACCCCTGAATTGATCCTCTGAAAGCGAACTTAATCTTTTCCAGCCTGAGAACCCCTGCCATGTCGCTGACCCACACTCCTGACTTTGGGTGTTCCGAGTCTCTCCATCCTAGCAAAATCCGTCTCCAGGCCACTAGGGAGGAAAAGGCCAGAACATCGGCCTCCCTCCCCCCCTTGGGCCCCGGATCTTCCGATACCCCAAATATTGCCAATTCTGGACTCGGAGTCACCCTCCCTTCCAGGACCTCTGACATAACGTCCACAAATCCCTGCCAGAATCCCCATAACTTCGGACACGCCCAGAACATTTGTGAATGATTCGTCGGACTTCCCCCACAGCGTCCGTACCTCTATCCTCCACTTCCTCAAACAACCTGCTCATCTGGGCTACCGTCATGTGGGCCGTTTGAACCACACTGAACTGGATCAGGCTGTCTAGCACAAGATGAGGATGAATTAACTCTTTTTAAAGCCTTTTCCCATAATTCGATTTTCAACTCTCCTCCCAGCTCCTCTTCCAACTTCCTCTTCACCTCCCCGATAGGGACTCCATCCCACTCCATCAACTCCTTATATATCTCCGAGACCTCCCCTCCCCAACTCCCATTTTTGACATTACCTTATCCTGTAGTCCCCTCAGATGGAGGCGAGTAAAGCTTGGATCCTGCCTCCGAACAAAGTCCCGTACCTGGAGGTACCGAAACACGTTCCCACCCGGCAACTCAATCTCCTCCTCTAATGCCTCCAGCCTCGGGAAACCCTCCTGAATGAAGAGATCCCCAAATCTCTCAATCCCTGCCCGCAGCCACCTCCTAAAGCCCCCATCTGCCCCACCCCCCCCCCCCCCCCCCCCCCCCGGGGAACAAACCGGTGATCGTCACAACCTTTTATTAGTTTTATTTAGGAAACAGATAGATAGAATGGAAAAGGTGTAGCCCTGAAAGTAAAGGATAACATAACAAGGGAGGATAATGGCTCAGGAAACAGGTTCAGTATGGTGGAGGTTAGGAATAACAAAGTCAGAAACCACTAGCAAGCCCCTGGCTGTAGTTATACTTTGAGACCAACGTTAAGGAAGAAACAATTGGAGTTTGTAACAAGGGCAATGGTGGAATTTAGACCTTTGGGAAAAGGTAATTAGGCAGGTAGGTGAGGTGATTTTCATGTGTCGGTGCAGACGCAATGGGCCGAAGAGCTTCATCTGTACTGTGTATTTCTGTGATTCTGCGGTAATGCCATTGAATTTCTTATTAAGTTTGAAATTGACATACTGCAGTCCAAATCAAGAATCTTAACATTTAAAAAATGCCAATTACATAGGTATGAGGGGAGAGCTAGCTAAGGTTGACTGGGTAAATGGAATAAAAAATATTGCGGTAAACAAACAGAAGTATGTATTTGAAGAAACAATTCAAAATGTTCAACAGAAATGTAGTCAATTAGTTGTTTGGTTATACAGAACTTGAATATTGCTTTAAAAAATACATTTTTTGTTGACGCTTTTCATCTTGCACTCATCAGGACAATTTGCAAGAATACTAATGTCGGAAGCAACACATTTATATTGTGTGAAGAGATAGTACTGATTGGTTAGCAAAGTGACTCTGACTGTAAAGGCAATGCCATGAAGAATGCATCAGTTGATGGTGACTGATGGTTAACTGCCAAGCATTGTTTGAAATTTAAACCAGTAACTCGACTCTGATGGTCAAGGCATTACCCAGACGTATGAGCCAGCAAATGGCTGTCACTTATTTTATTTAGCTGAAAAAGGCACAATGTGTATATATTCTATCTGTCAGCAAAAAAAGGGCTCTATATATTAATATATGCAGCTTCACAAAAATGCACCACACTGCAAGCCCAACTGAAAATCTTTAACTGATTGCCAAACGTAATGTTTTAGCACATTTAAGCTTATTTAGCAAATATTGTCTAATTGTGAGACAACATTGCATGTTGAACACTGTTTTGTGTCTTGCAAGCATGGGCTGGTTGGGTACCTTGCCCCCTGTGAACAATGAAAAGGACATGCTGTTGATATGATCTACAAGTCTTTGGGGTGAATGGCCTACATACCTAGCATCACAATGGCACTGAAATTCATTGACCATATTATTCATTTGTGTGATGGACTTTTTGGCTTGAAGCCAGCATCTTGTTAATGGCTAATATCACTTCTGTTTGTAAATTTAAGCACAATTACTTTTTATTTATAACAAGAATCAAAAGGAGATCTGCAGTAAATACAACTGATTAACTATGATCGAATTCCTAATACCCTACTTTAACTTGCCCCTCCCTCTACGCACATACAAGACAAACACGGAGGGAAGGAGAGGAGTGAGAGCAATAAGTAAAAGGAAAAAAAGTCTTTGTTTCAGATGGTTTTCTTTAAGCAGACATTCCTTCAAAGTTAGCTTTGCGCTCCAGGTCTCTGTTTGCAGCTTGAAATGGCTTTCACTGTAAACTCATTCAGGTCAGTATTTCATTCAGAAATACAGTCCAAACAGCCTTTTAGGAGAGACAGGGACAGAGAAGCTCCTTTTCTTCTGAGTGTCCAGGACACCTTAGGTCTCTTGAAATCATTCCACTCAAGCAGGGTCCAATCACTACCTGTTAATGGGCAGAATAAGGCCTTTTGGCTAATTCATTGGGCACCGTCCAACCAATCGAAATCGGGTTGCACCCCATCTCTCGGTGCCGTGAAGTCCAAGTTCTGTTGTCCAAAGCTAGCAGAGTGTACTACATTGTAACATTTTGAATTCCTCATTCTCTTCGTTGCTAGACTTAAAGATACATGCCCACTAAACATCAATGGATCAAACTGATAACGGCAAAAAATTAAACGGAAAATAAGGGAATCGTCAGGAAGGACCCTTACATTAGTATAATCAAACTGAGTCAACATTATTTTGCGAAAGGATTTAACAAATACATTAGTTTCTTGAGGATGTAGCTCAGAGTAGACAGAAGGAAACCAGTAGATGCAGTATAGAATCTATATTAATGACTTAGATGAAGAGTCCAAGAGCAATGTTTCCAACTTTGTTATTGACACAATGTAAGGTTACTATTTAAGTTGTGAGGTGGAAACAAAGTTTCCAAAGAGATGTAAACAGATTATGCGAGTAGGAATACGGTGACAAATAGACTATAACGTGGGAAAGTGTGAGGCTATTCACTTTGGTAATATGAAAAGAAAAGCGTGAAATTTGTAAATGTTGATGTTCTGAAGACTTGGGTGTACCGATACAAGGAACACAAAAGTTAGCATGCAGATACAAAAGCAATAAGCGAGGTAAATAGCATGATGACTTTTATTGCTCGGGGATTGGAATACAACAATAAGTAAATCTTGCTACAATTGTATCGGGATTTGATGAGGGCACACCTGAAGTATGCAGTTTTGGTCTCTATAATTAAAAATTTATATTCTTGCTTGGGTGTACAGCGAAGGTTCATTAAATTGGTTCTTTGGTTCAGAGGATTTTCCTATGATGAGAGGCTGGGTAAATTAGGCCTATATTCTCTGGAGTTTAAAAGAACGAGAGGTGATTTCATCAAAACATACAAGGCTCTGAAGGGGCTTGGAGGGGTAGACACCGAGAGATTGTTTTCCTTAGCTGAAAAATCTCGTACATGGAGGCATAGCCTCAGGGTAAGGGATCAATCTTTTAAAACTGAGGTGAAGAGAAATTACTTCAGCCAAAACGTTTTGACCTTTTGGAACTGTGGGTGAGTATATTCAAGGCTGACACTTGATAGATTTTTGGATTTTTAGGGAATAAAGAGACATGGGGAGCAGACAGAAAAGTGGAGTTAAGGTAGGAGACCAGCCATAATCATAGTGAATGGTGGAACAAGCTCAAGGGACCAAATGGTCAACTGTTGCTCCCATATTTCTTATGTTCCTATTGTTATTTCACCCTAGGCAAGTGTACGGTCAATTCCAGCCCCATTTGTTCCAGAGTCACAACACAAGTGAATTAACCTATAATTCTCAGAAAAATACCCAAAGTATTTGGCTGTCCAATAATTACAGTCACCAGGTTTGTAAATGCCAACCCAATTACTGTTTATTTGTAACAAGAACAATAATGGAATATTCAAAAAATACAACCGGTTAACTATTAACTAATTCCTAACTCCCCACTTTAACTTGCCTCCCATCCTCTACACCACACACACAGACATACACAAGACAGACAAACATGAGGGGAAGAATGGAGAAAGAAACACTATGTAAAATATCTCATCAGAAGTACAGAGGTTGGGATGAGAACTTTCATATTGATATATTATTGAGATGGATAATAAATAATATAATTTTGCCCTGATTTTCAATATACTCCAACAGAACCACATAGGAAACATATGAACTGAGCATTAGATGTACGGAAATTCAATCATCTAATGAGACAAGAAAATATTCTCATTAAATATCCCACAATAAAATTGCATATTTTAAATCTTCACCGCTTATTTAACTTACTAATGGATATTGGTTCATGTCACACAATAGGCTGGCATTCCTACTTGCAATTTCTCTCTCACTGAGTTTCTATTCCAGGAATAACAAAGTTGGAAAATGTAATAGTTCCCACTTTGGGTAAGCTTTGTGCCATTTGCTGAGCAGTAAAACAGCTTAGGAGAAAGAAGTTACAAGGAAAACTACTGTCTAATCAGTAATTTCCTCTCAGGAATGGCACCTTAACTGGATGCAATGCTACAAAGCAGACCAGTCCACCATGACTCTGCTTCCTCCAAGACTGTAGCACATTTTTAAGTTACGTATTTCTTGAAAACTTCCATTAATGGTAATTGATGTCATATCACATGGATGATGGAGGATAGGCTGGCTGAAACATGACAGCTTTATTACTAAACAAGATAGAATGCTTCTGTATATTATCAATGTGGTGTTTCATCGCTTACAAACACAAGAACATGCAGTTTTGAGGTGAACACTTTGTCACCTATTTGGAAGGTCAATTCAGTCTGTACAACATTACAATTGTTTCTTTCCAAGGCTCATAGCAGGACAATATCACGGTTGAAAAAATATATAATTAGTTACTATACGCTCAAATCCTTTATTTCAGAAATGGCATAAATGGTGCACTCCGTTACTACGGCAGATATTCCTGGAAATGATAGTGTAACTGATTCAGTCTTTAATTGCACGTGGTTAAAAGTTTTTGGTGCCCTCTGCATCGCTTCACCATTGGCCTTGCAAAAACAGTAAGAATCCGACTTTTGTAGCTCTGCACTCCTCTCCAACCAATGGCAATGCCCGATTTGCTGGATTAATGCTGATTTGATCACGATGTTGCCACTTACACTAAACTGGAAAGTAGTGGTAAGCTGACAGTGGCACGATTCATGTTCCAAAATCACTGTCTCTGAAACATACATTTTTTTTTTACTGTGCTTTGTTGATTGTTTTTAGCTTTTTCCAAGATAATTGTTTTTTAGATAAACGAGCTGACTGGAATGTTTCCTGTTCAATGAAATTGAATTTTTGATTGCCATTTAATATTTACATTCATTCACTGATCTCTGGTACTTTAACGGTGTCAATTGCTAATTTAGAGTATTGATCTGTTTGAAGTGTGAGGGTGACTATTAGAGATCGTGAATTGCAGTTGCTTTGCATTTAAAGGAATTGATACGAAAAATGTATTGCAAATAATTAATTCCGGTGGATCGTGCATGGTTTTTAATATGTTACTGCCTGCAAAACACAGAACCTGTGCTTTGCAATGAATTTGCCCAACAAAATCTGAAAACAATTACAATTTAGAAGCCTTGGATTATCTGAGCCACAGGCGCCACCCATTTTATTTCTACAACTGCTGAAAGCAAAATCGACAACCTGCCGAACATTTTTGTGGTAAAACACGACTCACGGGCCAAAGACAAGTTTTCACCAACCTGGATAAGAAGTGGATGAATAATGCAAATCTGTTCACGTGATCAAAATCAGAATTTATAGGTAGCATTCGCAGAACACAGCAAAATCATCTCTATGTTTTTGTTCAAATGAGATCTCCAGAAAACATTGGTGCAAGTTCACCCCAGGTGGACCAGAGGTACAAACATTATGGTTCTTGGGGCCAAACGCGCCGTTCCAGCAAATTCCAGCCAATGTCACAAAATTGTTCATACTTACTCAGATTCCATTTGAGGCCAGTTGTTGTTACATTGTTGCATGCATTCCCCACTGGGATAAGGCCACACCACTTAGCCTCGAGACCTGTGTCAACACACAGTCTATGATGACCCTGCCAGAAACAATACACTTTCACCTTTTTCAAAATTTAAAATTCAATTTATAAAGTGCAATATGACCATTAAGAACTCTTTGTTAATTGCTTTACTGGTACTATGAAAAATCAAACAAGTGCATTTTTGGTCTTAATATCGTCAAAAGAATCCAAAGTTTCATCGCCATTCAGTTCAGTTCGAACATTTTATGATGTCATTCACATTAATTTATCAGCAACAGCCAATTTATCAAAACCAATTTGTCAGCCGTATTTACACATCAAAGAAGTTTAGAAACAAATTGTAGTAAGCTGAAACCACATCAGGCTGCCAAACAATAAGATGCATATTGCTTCGCACTAAACATTGGTCCTGGGGGAGGTTTGTGCCCCAGAATGTTTCAGAGTAAATAAAAGTGCAGCTGGTTCCCTTCAACAGTAGTATTTTAAAACATTTTGTTCTTGCTTGAAGAATCATAGCAAGGATTTTCAAATGAGGTGTGATGTGGCGGGGAAGAAGTGTGTGTGGGGGGACGGTGGTGAAGCCCAGGCCATCTGTCACCCTTCCATTGTATTTGTTTAAGCACATGAAATTTCTATCATTGTTTTCCTTAACCACTCCCCACCTCAAAGACAGTCAATCTCTTTGTCGGTATGCTCAGTATTATGGTATATTTTAATAAATTAACACAGAAAATGTTGGAAATACTCTGCAGGTCAGGCAACATCTGTGGAGAGAGAAACAGAGTAGACCAACAGCCTTTCATCAGACAGTGAAGGGAACCAGCTATTTCTGATAGGTAAAAGGGTCACTGATTTAGCCATTTTAATGTAAATACTAAAGTCCATTTTAAAATGGATTTCATCATAAGACTTCAGGCATAACTTTAGATGACAAAAACACAGCTTGCAGTAACAAAAGCACAGATTTTGAAATATCTACAGGCTAGCTAGAAGCAACTGCAACATTTTTACTGAAAGGTTAAATTGACATTTTTGAACTATCCATTGTTCTAATGAACAGAATTGCATAAGTTATTCAACTATACTACAATCTGATCAAGGTCAAAATAAGGACCATGGCAACATGAATCCACCATTGTTCAGAATATAGATAATATAGCAGTAAGCAGAAAAACCAGTAGAAACCAGAATTGATTAAAAATATATATCACATTCCAATACACGACAAGCATCTAGAAAGCAACATATCTACTGCGATGTTGCATACTGATGATTGACAACTGACCATCCAACCAAATGCATTTGAGACTCATCCAAGCCAATCAGTACATTACAGGTGTAGGGACAGATGGTGTCAGACTGATAACATTCTCCTTAAACATAGAGGTCCGGGCAGCCATTTTCCATCCAGGACCACTCGATACCTTTTACGGAACTACTCGCTATCCTTATTTTGTATTTTCATATTTCCACTCTAACTCTTGAAGTCTGCGCAAGCTGTTTTTGCTTTGAGCAAGAAACCATAACTGTACTTTGAAAGTTAAATCTGTTTGTAAACTACTAAGTCGATTATATCTCTTAAAGTCTTTTTCTGGCAAGGACTTTATTGAGAACATTTGATTTGTAACCACAAGATGATCTCAAACTCTCAATTATAATTAATAGACACAATAAAAGATTTCATTTCGCACCCGAGATGTGTAACTTAAATTTCTGCTGAGTTCAAAGCGTATATGAGACTATACTTAAACCGCATGGTAGATTTCAACAGTCAACAATTTCACCTCCTTCAGATGCTGCCTGACCCGCAAAGTATTTCAGCATTTTTCATTTCTATTTCAGATTTCCAGCATTTGCTGTCTTGAATGTAGGAAATTATATATATATATAGATTTAACGGGGGGGGGGGGGGGGGGGGGGGGGGGGAGAGATCAGTCCGCGTTTGTACGGTTTAGTGGGGTGTTTCTCAGCGTCGGCATTTTGCCTTTCCTTTGGCCGCACGTGCATCATTCCCAGCAATGATGAGCTCAGCCTGCCAGTGCAGGAAGAGTATTCATAGATCGAGGTGCCATTTTTAAAGGCAGCCCTAATCTTTCGACCTCCCTTAGCATCCCCATTGCTGCATACATACCACCCCGTTTACTGCATCCAACTTATCTCTTCCAGAGTTCTCAAGCCCCTCCCTCATCTCAACTCTTAAGGCCAAGGCGAGCCGGGTCCGACCTCTGACATGGACAACCTGGCACCCAAGCATGTTAGCATTGCTAGCCTGGTAGTGCCACCCTGGCCTGGATGGCAGTGGGAGTGCCAGTGTACCACCCTGCCCAGAGCCTGACCACCCGGGGTCTCCAATGTCCTGAGGTATCTCCCCCTCCAGATGCCAATACGACTGGTCCACGTTTGTGTGGACCAGTACGGAGGCCTCAGTTGAGGCCTCACTGGGGAGGCTATTAGGTTCCGGGAGAATACAGCGCAGACATATTTAAATGAGCTGATAATGATCTGGATCAGTGAGGGTGAGATCCAGATCATAAGGTTCAACGGCCTCGTTGCGACACCAAGTCACGCACGACCAGGCCGGTAAATCCTGCCCTGTATGTCTGCTAAAGCGGTGGTTAAGGGGGTGAACAGCTCGGAGCGCTGTGATGTCACTCATGGGAGGAGCTGAATCGGTTTTATAGTTTGGTTTACAGCCCTGCCCTGTGTCTGTTTTTAATTTCATTTTTAGAGTTTTCCAGAGTTCTGCTCTGGTTTTGAGGAAAGGCGGTGTGTTTCTCAGACTGCCTTCTGAAAGCTTCTCTCCCAATGACTTTGTGAATAAACCTGTAGGCCACAAAGTATTAACTGTACTTTAAGTGGCATTTGATCTGTGTGTGTGTATTTTAATAATTGAACGTTTAGAAGTAGATGGAATAGTAAGCTCAAAGACTTTTTTTTGTAAGAACTGTTTAACCATTTTTTAAAATTAAGGGGCAATTTAACATGGCCAATCTACCTAGCCAGCACATCTTTTGGGTTGTGGGGGCGAAACCACGCAGACACGGGGAGAATGTGGAAACTCCACATGGACCACTGGGAGCTCTTCCGGGGCAGGTGTGACCTGTATAAGATGGACGGGTTGCATCTAAACCGGAGAGGCATAAATATCCTGGCCGCGAGGTTTGCTAGTGTCACACGGGAGGGTTTAAACTAGTATGGCAGGGGGGTGGGTACGGGAGCAATAGGTCAGAAGGTGAGAGCATTGAGGGAGAACTAGGGAATAGGGACAGTGTGGCTCTGAGGCAGAGCAGACGGGGAAAAGTTGCT
Organism: Scyliorhinus torazame; assembly: GCF_047496885.1. NCBI lineage: Eukaryota > Metazoa > Chordata > Chondrichthyes > Carcharhiniformes > Scyliorhinidae > Scyliorhinus > Scyliorhinus torazame. The sequence goes on from NC_092712.1 coordinate 130,702,966, forward strand.
GAACACGGGTCTGGTGGCCTGAAGTGCATATGTTTTGATGCAAGGAGCATTACGGGTAAGGCAGATGAACTTAGAGCTTGGATTACTACTTGGAACTATGATGTTATTGCCATTACAGAGACCTGGTTGAGGGAAGGGCAGGATTGGCAGCTAAACGTTCCAGGATTTAGATGTTTCAGGCGGGATAGAGGGGGATGTAAAAGGGGAGGCGGAGTTGCGCTACTTGTTCGGGAGAATATCACAGCTATACTGCGAGAGGACACCTCAGAGGGCAGTGAGGCTATATGGGTAGAGATCAGGAATAAGAAGGGTGCAGTCACAATGTTGGGGGTATACTACAGGCCTCCCAACAGCCAGCGGGAGATAGAGGAGCAGATAGGTAGACAGATTTTGGAAAAGAGTAAAAACAACAGGGTTGTGGTGATGGGAGACTTTAACTTCCCCAATATTGACTGGGACTCACTTAGTGCCAGGGGCTTAGACGGGGCGGAGTTTGGAAGGAGCATCCAGGAGGGCTTCTTAAAACAATATCTAAACAGTCCAACTAGGGAAGGGGCAGTACTGGACCTGGTATTGGGGAATGAGCCCGGCCAGGTGGTAGATGTTTCAGTAGGGGAGCATTTTGGTAACAGTGACCACAATTCAGTAAGTTTTAAAGTACTGGTGGACAAGGATAAGAGTGGTCCGAGGATGAATGTGCTAAATTGGGGGAAGGCTAATTATGACAATATTAGGCGGGAACTGAAGAACATAGATTGGGGGCGGATGTTTGAGGGCAAATCAACATCTGACATGTGGGAGGCTTTCAAGTGTCAGTTGAAAGGAATACAGGACAGGCATGTTCCTGTGAGGAAGAAAGATAAATACGGCAATTTTCGGGAACCTTGGATGACGAGTGATATTGTAGGCCTCGTCAAAAAGAAAAAGGAGGCATTTGTCAGGGCTAAAAGGCTGGGAAATGACGAAGCCTGTGTGGCATATAAGGAAAGTAGGAAGGAACTTAAGCAAGGAGTCAGGAGGGCTAGAAGGGGTCATGAAAAGTCATTGGCAAATAGGGTTAAGGAAAATCCCAAGGCTTTTTACACGTACATAAAAAGCAAGAGGGTAGCCAGGGAAAGGGTTGGCCCACTGAAGGATAGGCAAGGGAATCTATGTGTGGAGCCAGAGGAAATGGGCGAGGTACTAAATGAATACTTTGCATCAGTATTCACCAAAGAGAAGGAATTGGTAGATGTTGAGTCTGGAGAAGGGGGTGTAGATAGCCTGGGTCACATTGTCATCCAAAAAGACGAGGTGTTGGGTGTCTTAAAAAATATTAAGGTAGATAAGTCCCCAGGGCCTGATGGGATCTACCCCAGAATACTGAAGGAGGCTGGAGAGGAAATTGCTGAGGCCTTGACAGAAATCTTTGGATCCTCGCTGTCTTCAGGGGATGTCCCGGAGGACTGGAGAATAGCCAATGTTGTTCCTCTGTTTAAGAAGGGTAGCAAGGATAATCCCGGGAACTACAGGCCGGTGAGCCTTACTTCAGTGGTAGGGAAATTACTGGAGAGAATTCTTCGAGACAGGATCTACTCCCATTTGGAAGCAAATGGACGTATTAGTGAGAGGCAGCATGGTTTTGTGAAGGGGAGGTCGTGTCTCACTAACTTGATAGAGTTTTTCGAGGAGGTCACTAAGATGATTGATGCAGGTAGGGCAGTAGATGTTGTCTATATGGACTTCAGTAAGGCCTTTGACAAGGTCCCTCATGGTAGACTAGTACAAAAGGTGAACTCACACGGGATCAGGGGTGAACTGGCAAGGTGGATACAGAACTGGCTAGGCCATAGAAGGCAGAGGGTAGCAATGGAGGGATGCTTTTCTAATTGGAGGGCTGTGACCAGTGGTGTTCCACAGGGATCAGTGCTGGGACCTTTGCTCTTTGTAGTATATATAAATGATTTGGAGGAAAATGTAACTGGTCTGATTAGTAAGTTTGCAGACGACACAAAGGTTGGTGGAATTGCGGATAGCGATGAGGACTGTCTGAGGATACAGCAGGATTTAGATTGTCTGGAGACTTGGGCGGAGAGATGGCAGATGGAGTTTAATCCGGACAAATGTGAGGTAATGCATTTTGGAAGGGCTAATGCAGGTAGGGAATATACAGTGAATGGTAGAACCCTCAAGAGTATTGAAAGTCAAAGAGATCTAGGAGTACAGGTCCACAGGTCATTGAAAGGGGCAACACAGGTGGAGAAGGTAGTCAAGAAGGCATACGGCATGCTTGCCTTCATTGGCCGGGGCATTGAGTATAAGAATTGGCAAGTCATGTTGCAGCTGTATAGAACCTTAGTTAGGCCACACTTGGAGTATAGTGTTCAATTCTGGTCGCCACACTACCAGAAGGATGTGGAGGCTTTAGAGAGGGTGCAGAAGAGATTTACCAGAATGTTGCCTGGTATGGAGGGCATAAGCTATGAGGAGCGATTGAATGAACTTGGTTTGTTCTCACTGGAACGAAGGAGGTTGAGGGGAGACCTGATAGAGGTATACAAAATTATGAGGGGCATAGACAGAGTGGATAGTCAGAGGCTTTTCCCCAGGGTAGAGGGGTCAATTACTAGGGGGCATAGGTTTAAGGTGAGAGGGGCAAGGTTTAGAGTAGATGTACGAGGCAAGTTTTTTACGCAGAGGGTAGTGGGTGCCTGGAACTCACTACCGGAGGAGGTAGTGGAAGCAGGGACGATAGGGACATTTAAGGGGCATCTTGACAAATATATGAATAGGATGGGAATAGAAGGATACGGACCCAGGAAGTGTAGAAGATTGTAGTTTAGTCGGGCAGTATGGTCGGCACGGGCTTGGAGGGCCGAAGGGCCTGTTCCTGTGCTGTACATTTCTTTGTTCTTTGTTTGACAGTGACCCAGAGCCGGGATCGAACCTGGGATCTTGGCGTCGTGAGGCAGCAGGGCTAACCCACTGCGCCACCGTGCTGCCCTGTTTAACCATTAATTGAAAAGCTGTTTCATTCTTTGGATGTTAATGGGGTTAATCCTGTGTTCTTTTTTTTATAAATGTTTTATTGAAATTTTTTTCCCAAACAATTTTTCCCCTCTTACAAAGCAAACGCAACAATAACAATACAGAAATTTTAAACAATACACAAGTAACAAAACCCCTTTATCTTTGACCTAAACTAAACCCCCCCCCCTCCCCCCCTCCCCCTGGGTTGCTGCTGCTGGTCATCTGTCTTCCCTCTAACGTTCCCCTCGGTAGTCGAGAAATGGCTGCCACCGCCTGGTGAACCCTTGAGCCGATCCTCTCAGGGCAAACTTTATCTGCTCCAGTTTAATGAACCCCGCCATATCATTTACCCAGGCCTCCAGTCCGGGGGGTTTCGCCTCCTTCCACATGAGTAGGATCCTGCGCCGGGCTACTAGGGACGCAAAGGCCACAACGTCGGCCTCTTTCGCCTCTGCACTCCCGGCTCTTCCGCAACTCCAAATAGAGCTAACCCCCAGCCTGGTTTGACCCGGGCCTTCACCACCCGCGAAATCACTCCCGTCACTCCCTTCCAATACCCTTCCAGTGCCGGGCATGCTCAAAACATATGTGCGTGGTTTGCCGGGCTCCCGCCACACCTCCCACATTTGTCCTCCACTCCAAAGAACCTGCTCCATCTTGCTCCCGTTATGTGTGCTCTATGTAGCACCTTAAATTGAATCAGGCTAAGCCTAGCGCATGAGGAAGAGGAATTTACCCTGCTTAGGGCATCAGCCCACATACCCTCCTCTATCTCCTCCCCTAGTTCTTCTTCCCACTTTCCTTTTAGTTCGCCCACCGACTCCTCCCCCTCTTCCCTCATCTCTCGGTAAATCTCTGACACCTTGCCCTCTCCGACCCACACCCCTGAAAGCACCCTGTCCTGTATCCCCTGTGTCGGGAGCAACGGAAATTCCCTCACCTGTTGTCTAGTAAATGCCCTCACCTGCATATATCTCAAGAAATTTCCCCGGGTCAACTTATACTTTTCCTCCAATGCTCCCAAGCTCGCAAAAGTCCCATCTATAAATAAATCTCCCACCCTCCTAATTCCCAACTGGAACCAGCTCTGAAATCCTCCATCCATTCTTCCTGGGGCGAACCTATGGTTGTTCCTGATTGGGGACCCCACCAGGGCTCCCCGCACCCCTCTCTGTCGACTCCACTGTCCCCAGATATTCAATGTTGCCGCCACCACCGGGTTCGTGGTAAACTTTTTAGGTGAGATCGGTAGCGGCGCCGTCACCAGCGCCTCTAAACTCGTCCCTTTACAGGACTTTCTCTCCAGTCTTTCCCACGCCGCTCCCTCACCCTCCATCATCCATTTACGTATCATTGCCACATTGGCGGCCCAATAGTAATCGCCCAAGTTCGGTAGTTCCAATCCTCCTCTGTCCCTACTACGCTGAAGGAACCCCCTCCTTACTCTCGGAACTTTCCCTGCCCACACGAAGCTCGTGATGCTCCTGTCTATTTTATTAAAAAAGGTCTTAGTGATTAGTATAGGGAGACATTGAAATACAAATAAGAACCTCGGGAGGACCATCATCTTAATTGCTTGCACCCTGCCCGCCAGCGATAGAGGCTGCATGTCCCACCTCTTGAAGTCCTCCTCCATTTGTTCTACCAACCGTGTCAGATTAAGTCTGTGCAAGGTTCCCCAGCTCCTAGCGATCTGAATCCCCAGGTATCGGAAGTTTCTTTCCACTTTCCTTAGAGGCAAGCCTTCTATCTCTCTACTCTGGTCCCCTGGATGTATCACAAATAATTCACTCTTCCCCATGTTTAGCCTATACCCCGAGAAATCCCCGAACCCCCTCAAAATTCGCATAACCTCTATCATTCCCCCCGCTGGGTCCGACACGTATAACAATAGGTCATCCGCATATAACGAGACTCGGTGTTCTTCTCCCCCTCTAATCACCCCTCTCCATTTCCTGGAGTCTCTCAACGCCATGGCCAGAGGTTCAATTGCCAACGCGAACAACAATGGAGACAGCGGGCATCCCGGTCTTGTTCCCCTATATAGTCGGAAATACTCCGATCTATGTCGACCTGTAACTACGCTTGCCGTTGGAGCCCCATAAAGAAGTCTAACCCAGCTAATAAACCCGTTCCCAAACCCAAACCTCCTTAACACTTCCCATAAATACTCCCACTCCACCCTATCAAATGCCTTCTCTGCGTCCATTGCCGCCACTATCTCTGCCTCCCCCTCCACTGGGGGCATCATTATCACCCCTAATAGTCGTCGCACGTTAACATTCAGTTGTCTCCCTTTTACGAACCCTGTCTGGTCTTCGTGCACTACCCCCGGGACACAGTCCTCTATCCTCGATGCCAGTACCTTTGCCAACAATTTGGCGTCCACGTTCAACAATGAAATGGGTCTATAGGACCCGCACTGCAACGGATCTTTATCCCTCTTCAAAATTAACGATATCGTCGCCTCCGACATCGTCGGGGGTAGAGTCCCCCCTTTCCTGGCCTCATTGAACGTCCTCACCATCAACGGGGCCAACAAGTCCACATATTTTCTGTAATACTCCACCGGGAACCCGTCTGGTCCTGGGGCCTTCCCTGCTTGCATGCTTCCCAGTCCCTTAATAACCTCGTCCACCCCAATCGGTGCCCCCAGGCCTACCACCCCCCGCTCCTCCACTTTCGGGAACCTCAATTGGTCCAGGAACTGCCGCATCCCCTCCTCTCCCTCTGGGGGTTGAGACCTATACAGTTCCTCATAGAAGGTCTTGAACACCTCATTTATCTTTCCTGCCCTTCGCACCGTGTCTCCCCTTTCGTCTCTAATTCCTCCTATCTCCCTCGCTGCTGCCCTCTTTCACAATTGATGAGCCAACAGGCGACTCGCCTTTTCCCCATATTCATACCTCCTCCCCTGTGCCTTCCTCCACAGTACCTCCGCCTTTCTGGTGGTCAGAAGGTCAAATTCCGTCTGGAGTCGTCTCCTCTCCCTGTACAATTCCTCCTCCGGGGTCTCTGCAAATTCCCTATCCACCCTTAAAATCTCCCCCAGTAATCTTTCCCTTTCCTTGGCCTCTGTTTTCCTTTTGTGGGCCCCAATAGAGATCAGCTCTCCTCTGACCACCGCTTTTAGTGCTTCCCATACCACTCCCACAGGGACCTCGCCGTCGTCATTGACCTCCAGATATCTCTCAATACACCCCCGCACTCTTGCACACACTCCCTCATCCGCCATCAGTCCCACATCTAATCGCCAGAGTGTTCTCTGCTCCCTTTCCTCTCCTAATTCCAGGTCCACCCAATGTGGGGCATGATCCGAAACCGCTATGGCTGAGTACTCAGCTTCTTCCACCCAAGAGATCAACGACCTTCCCAAAACAAAAAAATCTATCCGGGAGTACACTTTATGGACATGGGAGAAGAAGGAAAACTCCCTAGCCCTAGGTCTAAGAAATCGCCATGGATCCACTCCCCCCCATTTGGTCCATAAACCCCTTAAGTACCTTGGCCGCTGCCGGCCTTCTTCCGGTCCTTGAGCTTGATCTATCTAGCCCCGGGTCCAGCACCGTATTAAAGTCCCCTCCTAAAATCAAGTTTCCTACCTCCAGGTCCGGTATACGCCCCAGCATCCGTCTCATAAATCCCGCATCGTCCCAGTTTGGGGCATACACGTTAACCAACATGACCTCCATTCCCTCCAGCCTGCCACTCACCATTACATATCTACCTCCGCTATCTGCTACGATGTTCTTTGCTTCAAATGCGACCTGTTTCCCCACCAAAATGGCCACCCCTCTATTCTTTGCGTCCAGTCCTGAGTGGAACACCTGTCCCACCCATCCTTTCCTTAGCCTAACTTGGTCCGCCACCTTTAGGTGCGTCTCTTGGAGCATAACCACGTCTGCCCTTAGTCCTTTCAAATGCGCGAGCTCTTTGGCCCTTTTTATCGGTCCGTTCAGGCCTCTCGCGTTCCACGTGATCAGCCTCACTAGGGGGCTACCTGCCCCCCTCCCGTGTCGACTAGCCATTACCTTCTCTAGGCCAGTCCCATATCCCGCCTCCGCGCTCCCGCTCGCTCCCCCAGCGTCGCACACCATCCCCGCCCACCCACTCTTTAGCCATTTCCTTTTGGATTTCCGCAGCAGCAACCCAGTTGTCCCCCCCCCCTCCCCCTCCCTCCCCCCCTCCCCGCTAGATCTCTTTCTAGCATGATTGCTCCCCCCATATTACTTCCGTAAGTCAGCTGACTTCAACTGACCCCGGCTACTCCTGCTCACTCCTCGGCCCCCCCCATGTGGGGAACTCCCATCCGCCTTGCGCCTGTCTTCCCGCCTTATTCTTTCTGGTGCGGGAACATCCCTTTACCTGACCCGCCTCTTATGGCGCAGCTCCCTTTCCCCTCCCCTTCCCCTTCCCCATTCTCCAACTATGTCCCGTCTTTCCCCCCTCACCGGCGCCCACATTTCCCCAATGTCTCCCCCCTTCCCTGTTTACTTCTCAATTAACTTCCACCGTAACATTAACAATAACATTTCCTGCAGCATCAGTCCCTCAGTTCCGATCCAATTTCTCTTCTTTGATGAAGGTCCATGCTTCCTCCGCCGTCTCGAAGTAATGGTGTCTCTCCTGATACGTGACCCATAGTCTTGCCGGCTGCAGCATCCCGAACTTCACCTTCCTTTTATGCAACACCTCTTTGGCTCGGTTGAAGCTTGCCCTCCTTCTCGCCACCTCCGCACTCCAATCCTGGTATACCCGTACCACTGCATTCTCCCATCTGCTACTCCGCACCTTTTTAGCCCATCTCAGGACCTCTTCTCTATCCTTAAGGCGGTAAAATTGCACGATTATCGCCCTGGGTGGTTCTCCCGCTTTTGGTCTTCTCGCCGGAATCCGATTTGCCCACTCCACCTCCAAGGGGCCCGTAGGGGCCTCAGCACCCATCAGTGAGCTCAGCATCGTACTTGCGTACGCTCCACAGTCCACTCCTTCCACACCCTCAGGGAGACCCAGTATCCGAAGGTTCTTCCTTCGCGCTCCATTTTCTAGGGCTTCGATCCTTTCAGTACACTTTTTATGAAATGCCTCGTGCGTCTGTGTCTTAACCGCCAGGCCCAGGATCTCGTCCTCAATATCTGTCACCTTCTGCTCCACCACACGGAGCTCTGTCTCCTGGGTCTTTAATGTCTCCTTGAGCCCCTCAATTGCCTGTAGCAACGGGGTCAGCACCTCCCTCTTCAGCAGCTCCACGCACCGTCTCACAATTTCATGCTCAGGCCCCCATGTCGCCTGCGCTTTCTCCGCCGCCATCTTGTACTTCTCTCTTTCTGACCCTTTGGTCGACGATTCCTCGCGCTGCAGCCGCCGCCGCCGGTTTTTTCCTCCTTCGTTTGGGGGGGGACTCCCTTCTCACACGCCCCACACCGGGTTGCGTCGTCGAAAAATTCCCCGTTGGGGCTCTTAAAAGAGCCAGAAGGTCCGTCGGAGCTGGAGCCGCCGAAGCGTGCGGCTAGCTAGGCATCACCGCAACCGGAAGTCCCTTCAGTGGCCTTGACGAGATCTTTTCACAGTTGTTCCCTCTGCTGCTAGAATTCACTTTTGATACAGGCCCTCAGGTCAGCTTGCAGCTTTAAGCTTGCCCTTCCCCCGCCTGCATGCTGGAAGAGGCCCTGTTTATCCTGCAGTTGCAGCCAAATCTTTTACTGTTTCTGCGTGTGTCTGGCAACCAAGAGACATACCCTTCCTGGGGGACACTGTCGGGGGAATATTGCAGCCTTCTTCCCACACCGGGAAATGTCAAACAAATGCCGTGGGGACCCTGTAAAAGAGCCCAAACGTCCGTTCCAAGCAGGAGCTGCCGAATATGCGACCTAGCTCTGCATAGCCGCACCCGGAAGTCCGTTAATCCTGTGTTAATAATAAAGTTTGTTTTAATATAAATGATCGCTAGTTGTCAGTGGAAAATTGTTGGGGTCTCATCCGGTTTTTGAATATAAACTCGGGGCTGTTCCGGGTACCATAATACTATTAATTTGCTTTTATATAAATTTTATAGTCCCAATTTTGTGCTCCTGTCAAAATCTGTGCAAGAATTGGAGGCCTCCCAGGGCCACGTCGGTCAATAGCATATCGAGCTGACTGCATGCTTCTTTTTGTGGAGCCACATGAATAATTAGCATAAACTCATAACCGAGCTCAGGCTGTGCATGGCCAGCTAGGTTAACAAGGCAGGTACAAAATCTGCCAAGCAACTCAAATATAATGTGATGTGTCCACTTTAGGGTAAATGGCTGTAAATGGCAGTACATACCTCCATTCAGCCTGTTGGATTTCAAATATGTTTATCCTTTGCCAAGCCTGTGGGTGTAGAGAAGGTAAAGAAGTGTTCGGCAAATGTGAGGTGAATAAATGGAGGCATGAAATGGACCCTGTGGACGAATAAAAGAATGGCACGACATCTGACTTCCATTTGGTGGCTGACAAATTAGGCATGCTTCTGTATGAACAAAGTGTGAAGCAAACGATCCCCTTCCGTATTCCAAGGTAACCATCCCAAGGTGATCATACTGTACTTTGTCGATCAGGAGATGGCAGCCATTCTCAATACATTGGCTCCATTGCAATCTTGAGTACATATTCATATTTTTAAGTAAAGTGTCTAAGTAATATTCATCTTTAAGGAACCTCATCTTCCAGACCATGGTTCCCCACATTCTTATTGTCAAACAAACTGTAAGAACCTGCATGGGTTGTAATCAGCTGGGACAGATTATTTTTCCCCCAGGAACCTTCCCTTTGCCAGAATAGTCTTGTGGCTTATTTTTGCACATTTACATACTACAGATCTATTTGTCAATAACTGATTTAAAGGTGATGTAGAGTGGAAATGTTATCTTTACAGCAAATGTTCTCACTTACAGGTAAAATCTGAATATTCTAACTGCATCTGAAATCCTGTGGTGTTAAAAGGATCAAGATCAACTTATTTGCAACTTCATTGATTAGAATAAATCTCAATTGCCCATTATATATGGGCAGCACGGTAGCATTGTGGATAGCACAATTGCTTCACAGCTCCAGGGTCCCAGGTTCGATTCCGGCTTGGGTCACTGTCTGTGCGGAGTCTGCACATCCTCCCCGTGTGCGCGTGGGTTTCCTCCGGGTGCTCCGGTTTCCTCCCACAGTCCAAAGATATGCAAGTTAGGTGGATTGGCCTTGCTAAAAAAAATTGCCCTTAAGTGTCCAAAATTGCCCTTAGTGTTGGGTGGGGTTACTGGGTTATGGGGCTAGGGTGGAGGTGTTGACCTTGGGTAGGGTGCTCTTTCCAAGAGCCGGTGCAGACTCGATGGGCTGAATGGCCTCCTTCTGCGCTGTAAATTCTATGATAATCTATGATATATGGTTACTGTCAAACCTCCAATAGTTTTCCAGCAGTCACTTGTGGTAAACTTGTAATTTTGCTGTTAATCAGTAGGATCTTGACAGTAAAAGTCTAACATTGATGGCTCTCTTTTTTCCCTGGTGGGCAGTGGTCAAATAGTGTTTCTGTGCGTGCATTTTGCTTTCTGCACTATTTTATGCATATTTGTATGGCACAGTTTTTCCTTTGTACATTTGCAGCATCCTGCAGATGGCTATTGTGCGTGCCTGACTGATTTGTGTTAATTACAGCTGTTACCAACCACTTTGCTCACCTTGTGTAATTTTCCCCTCACTTTTATGGGAAATCATGCACATTAATAAGACTGATTGAAGCAGATTTTCAATATGCGAGATTCATAGACATGCTGCAGCACCAAAATAAGTAGCAAGGTGAGTAGAGTTCGATTTCTTTTTCAGATGAGTAGAGCGGTCCAAGAAGGAAGAATAGAAAATCTACTCCAAAATATAGGCACCTGTTTTAGTGAATAATTATACAATGTGTCTGAATATATTAATCTGCCTAAAAATATTAATTCCTTCATTCTACCCGTTTTTTCACGGTTGTCTGGTGTGCATCAGAGAATACATTCCTGCTAGTTATGTGTCATGTGGTGTGTAGTGATGCCAGCAGAGTTTTTATGCAGGCTTTGGGCAGATCACCATTTTGATTGTATGAGCAACACACTCGATAGACCTCTCATCATGTTCTACATGAATCCAGAGTGTGGGCACCTCCATACCTTTTCTTTGCGGCAACAAAGAAATATAACATTGTCCAATGTGTTAGTTTGCTTCCACTGCATCTAATTATTGCCTGATGAGGAGAAAAGTCCACAAAAATTTACCATTAAGCACCTTTGAATTCAAAACAGAAGGGCGACACAGTGGTTAGCACTGCTGCCTCACGGTGTTGAGGACCCGGGTTCGATCCCGGCCCCGGTCACTTTCGGTGTGGAATTTGTACATTGTCCCCGTCTACGTGGGTCTCACCCCCACAACCCAAAGATGTGACGGATAGGTGGAATGGCCATGCTAAATTGCCCCTTAATTGAAAGACAGAAAGAATTTGAAACAGCTCTCCAAAGTAGATAGGAAGTGAATTGTGAATTTGGAGGCATAAAGATGGATTAGAGGTTCTATCTTGGAGTGGCAAGTGACACAAAATGTCCACAACGATTGGTGCTGGGGGCTCAACATTTCAATTATGAAATGACTTGGATTTGGGGAGTATACTAAAGTTTGCAGATAATGCAAGGCTAGGAAGTGTAGTGAAATGCGGTGAGATAGAGAGCAGAAAATTGCAAAAGGACAGGGATAGATTAAATGTCATACTACAGAAAAGATGTAAAAGCCTTGGAGAGGCTGCTGAACGGATTTTCGAGAATGGTACCAGGCATGTTGGGCTGCAGTTATTTTAAGAGAATAATGCAGGTATTGTTCTCCTTACAGCATAGCATGTTGAGGGATTAAATAAAGGTATTCAAAATCATGAAGGGTATTGATAGAGTAGGTGTGGATAAAATGTTTCCACTGGCAGAAGGATCAATAACTGTTTAATCTCCTGAGTTTTCTTTGAATTCCCTCTTTTTGATCCCAATATTTGTTGCATCACATTTTACCTTGTTTTTGAAAGTTATTTCTTATCTGCTTAATTATATGAATAAAGCTTTTAATGAAACACATATTTTTGCATGCTGTATTTGCATCCTGCACAGTACTGGACATACTCCTGCATGAACAAGGTGTGAAACAAACTATCCTTCTGGTCACTTCAATTTGATTCCTGCTTGCTGAAGTAACTCATCTGTGTTAGCGAAATACTCATCCTCTGAATCATTGTCCAAAACAACTTCAAAGCCACCTGTGCCCACAGGAACTGCTAGAAATGTGTTAGAAACAGTTAAGAATTCTGGGTTATCATTTGGCTATATCGTTCTGTGGCCTTTGCAATCAACCACTGAGTAGGAGTCACTGTACTGTCTGAATGAGAGTTGCTTTGTTTCAGAGTGGTAAATATTATTTAATAAGTATTTTATGCAGATTCCGTGTGCTTTTGACATCTACTTGTATTTAACAACTTAATTTCATGTGCCTTTTTGATCTTCCTTCTTCCCAATATTGACTTCAAGGAAGAATGCATTAGTCAAACTTTGATAAAACTCCTGGGAAGGATCTCTGGACCTTATATGAATGCAAGGTGGTACTTGATTCTGTGGTACCCTTTTTGCATTGGGCAAGGGTTATCTATGTAAAAGTGTTTCATCAAGGATGCAGGTTGTTTAAAGCACCATAGGGATTTGCTGAAGGTTCTGCAATATCATTGTTTGAAGCAGGGCCTCAAGAGTGGATGAAAATGTGAGTATCTTGTGAAATATTGTTTCTGATTCACTTTATGTCAGAATAAACCCGCGTTTACGAATGAAGATGCACAATCTGTCAAAATGTTCTTTTTCCATCAGCCAGCGAGATCAAGGGGTTACAGTAGCAAACAGCAGCACTCAAACATCACAAATATTTATTGTCCATGCTTCATGGACAAGCTCAGTGGGCTAGACAGCTGGTTTGTAATGCAGAACAAGGCCAGCAGCGCAAGTTCAATTCCCGTACCAGCTTACCCGAACAGGCGCCGGAATGTAGCGACTAGGGGCTTTTCGCAGTAATGTCATTGCAGTGTTAATGTAAGCCCATTTGTGACAATGAAGATTATTATTAACATTCTTTCCTTGCACAATGGTAATGCTAAAAGACATCAAACCTGTATAAAGGCAGACCAATTCATTACGGTGTCATTTAATAACACAAGTGAATGATTGAATGATCTCGTAATGCAATTTCTGCTAATGGCACAAATTACAATGAACTACTCAAATCAAAATTCTGCGGCTTATCTTTACAGCACCAGCCTACTTGAACTTGTTAAAACATATAATGCTACCGAGCATTGCCATTCAATCCAGCAGCCTATAACCTCCAATGACTGCAAGCATTTCCACATTTTACAAGACTGAGCATGTGTACGCACACAGCTTATCAGAACGCTCCAAGCACATTGTGCTTTGAAATGAAATGTTTTGCTTAACTCTTTGATGGTCTTATTTTATTTTAAATACACAGTTCCGCCAAATATTTCTTAATCATTCTAACACTGAATAATAATATTAATATTGCTCCTCAATTCAGCAGTATACAGGGACCTGACAGGAGTGGGTGCAGGACAGCAGTTAAGTTGGTAGCGTTGAGTGGGTAAATAGTGGGATATTGAAGCTGGTGAGGAAGCTGAAGGAATGCAGAATGAGATACCTAAGCTTGCCATGAGTCTCCTGTGAATATAGTGTCAGGATGAGTTGTCCAGTGAGGGAATGCAATACAGCGGAACTAACAAGGGAGCCCAAGAGAAAGTCATGGCAAAAAGTGATGAAGAGAATAATGTGAAATACAGAACATCGAGTTGGGAGGTGAAGAAAGAGACTAGAGAAGAGCTTAAAGGAAATGTGGGAAAAGTAGCAGATAATTTAGAAGGAAACAGGAAGGACTTTTATTATAAATGTAAGAGAATCATTAAACAATATTCCTGTTCAGAGATGGGGAGGGAATTTGGTGGTGGATATAGATATAGCAGAGATACAAAATATTTAACATCAGTATTTACAAATGCTATTTGAAATGAGAATGTATATTCACTAGAAAGTATGAAGACAAATTGTTAGAGAAATCTCTTGAAAAAGACCTGGAGCAAAATTCTCCGACCCCCCGCCGGGTCAGAGAATCGCCGGGGGCTGGCGTGAATCCCGCCCCCGCCGGTTGCCGAAGTCTCCGGCACCGGAGATTCGGCGGGGGCGGGAATCGCGCTGCGCCGGTTGGCGGCCCCCCCGCTCGATTCTCCGTCCCTGATGTCTCGCCGCTAAAATGCCTGTCCCGCCGGCGTAAATTGAACCATCTACCTTACCGGCGGGACAAGGCGGCGCGGGCGGGCTCCGGGGTCCTGGGAAGGGGCGCGGGGCGATCTGGCCCCGGGGGGTGCCCCCACGGTGGCCTGGCCCGCGATCAAGGCCCACCGATCCGCGGGCGGGCCTGTGCCATGGGGGCACTCTTTCCCTTCCACCTCCGCCACGGTCTCCACCATGTCAGAGGCGGAAGAGACTCCCTCCACTGCGCATGCGTGGGAAACTGTCAGCGGCTGCTGATGCTCCCGCGCATGCGCCGCCCAGAGATGTCATTTCCGCGCCAGCTGGCGGGGCACCAAAGGCCTTTTCCGCCAGCTGGCGGGGTGGAAATTTCTCTGGCGCTGGCCTAGCCCCTCAATGTTGGGGCTCGGCCCCCAAAGATGCGGAGCATTCCGCAGCTTTGGGGCGGCACGATGCCCGTCTGATTTGCGCCGTTTTGGGCGTCAGTCGGCGGATATCGCGCCGTTTCTGGAGAATTTCGCCCATGCTTCTGAAAAAGGGCAGAAATTAAGTTGATGAGACTAGAGATCCTGGTGGAATGCACTTTAGATTTTTGAAGGAAGTTGCAAGGTAGCCTCGGAGGGCATGATTACAAATATTAAATTCTCTATGGATATACAAAATATGGCCATTAGCTAAATGTAACACAACATATGGCCATTAGCTAAATGCAACGCAATGTAACACCTATTTCAGGAAGTACAAAAAGGATAAACACAATAACTATAGACTCATTAGTTTAACATCAGTTGTGGGCAAAACTCTTAAAATGCATGGTCTGATATCAAATTAGTGAGCATTTAGAGATGCAGGGTCAATTATAGATAGCCAGCATGAAATTATTAAAGGCAAGGTACATTTCAGAAATGTAATTTATTTTTTGAAGAACTGGCTGATTACATTGATAAAGGGAACGCAGTAGAATTAATTCCATGTTGAGCAATTTGCTAGTAGCAGCTGAAATAACAGCTGTCAACAGGACTCATGTAGAGATAATAAAAACAGTGGGAATCCTTACAGGATTACACGCAGCAAGAAGAATACAAATAAATATACCCCAAAAGCAACAAAAGAACTTACATCTGATTGTAAATAAGCAAACACAAGATGCAAACTAGCAAAGAGCAAAGCCCTGCAAAACATCCCAACAACTATGCGAGCAAGCTGCGCGAATGAACTGAAGATGTGGTGGAAAACAGCAAAGGGCCAATTTGGCCAATTTGCATGTTTCTGCCTTAAACTGTAGGTCCAATGAGATTCGCCACACCTGTGACATCTCACGAACTTTGGAAAAAAAAGCTGCATCACTTAGTCTCATAAATTAAGCACCCCAAACTGATCAACTGAAGCAGCAAGGTACAGATGTGGATGAGTTCACAGAGGATCACAAAACATACTGCCCTTTCGTGATGAGAGATTATTGAGAGTATGATATAGAATGAACAAGCCAATTAACTCTACAGTTCCATGCTAAAGATGAGTACCCTCCCTCTGTTCTTCAACTAATTCTATCAATATAACCATCGATTTTTCCTCTCTGTGTAACTTCGCCTTAAATGCATCTACAACAGTGATCACCTAGGCTAGTGAGTGGGCCACATGATGCCCTTCCTATGCCTTTTAGCTTTGACAATGGGTCATCTGGACTTGAAACGTTAGCTCTTTTCTCTCCTTACAGGTGCTGCCAGACCTGCTGAGATTTTCCAGCATTTTCTCTTTTGGTTTTAGATTCCAGCATCCGCAGTAATTTGCTTTTATACAGGGAAAGAAGGTTCCATAGCCAAATTCGCAGATGATACAATAATAGGTGGGGCAGTAAGTTACAATAATAGGTGGGGCAGTAAGTTGCAAAGAAGAAATAAGAACCTTACAAAGGTGCCGCCCTATCCCGTGTGCTGACCCCAAGACGCGGCCTCATCAGAGGGGTGGAACTCAGGGAGCTGGTGCCCATCGTTGCCACTCCATGGGACGGGTCCGGGTTAGCCTTCAGCGCCCCCTCCTCCTGGTCGGCGCCCATAGGTTCACCTTGCAAAGGAGGGACAGCCGGCTCGAGCACCAGCTGCCCCTGCATCATGTGGCTCTGCCAGCCATGGCAGTTCCACAATGACTGCACCATGGTGTCGAAGACCTCCCCAGTGAGTGGGACACATCCCCCAGTGACCGGGCCATGCTCTTCAATGCCTCAGCCATGCCCTCCTACGACTGGCACATGCTCCACAGCGCCTCAGCCATGTCCACCTGAGAGTGGGACATGTCCCGCAGAACCTCATCAAGGTCAGCCTGGTACTGAGTGACATCCCCCAGCGTGGCAGACATTCTGTCGAGACCCTCAGCCATGGACAACACCGACTGCGCAATGCCTTGGACACCTTCACTCATGATGCCGACGTGGTGCACCAGGCTCTGCACTGCAGTCTTCACCGTAGCAATGTTGGCCTCGGTGTCGGCGCCATCTCCTGCGATGGGTTGAAAGGTTTTGGAGAACGGGCCAGATGGTGGAGTTAAAGCCAGGATGAGATCAGCCATGGTCGAATGTTGGAGCAGATCGATGGGCCAAATGGCCTAATTCTGCTCCTATATCTTATGAGCTTATGAACTTGACTACCTTATCCACCTGCGTTGCCACTTTCAGTGATCTGTGGATCTGTATGCTCAGATCTCTCTGCCTGTCAATACCCCTAAGGGTTCTGCCATTTACTGTATTATTCCCTCCTTGTATTAGACCTTCCAAAATACATTTCCTCACATTTGTCTGGATTATACTCCATCTGCCATTTCTCCGTCCAAGCCTACAACCGATCTATATTCTGCTATGTCCTCTGACAATCCCTATCGCTATCTGTAACTTCACCAACCTTTGTGTTATCCACAAACTACTAACAGGTGAGTTACATTTTCCTAGAAATCATTTATATATATTACAAACAGCAAAGGTCCCAGCACTGATCCCTGCGGAACAGCCCTCCATTCAAAAATGCACCCTTTCACTGCTATCCTCTGTCTTCTATGACTGAGCCAGTTCTGTATCCATCTTGCCAGCTCACCTCTGATCCGATGTTGCTTCACCTTTTGTACCAATCCGCCATGAGGGACCTTGTCAAAGGGTCTATTAACGCCCACATAGACAACATCCACTGCCCTTCCTTCATCTTCGTCACTTCCTCAAAAAACGTGATCAAATTAGTGAGACACAACTGCCCCTTCATAAAACCATGCTGCTTCTCGCTAATAAGTCCATTTGTTTCCAAATGGGAGTAAATCCTGACCCGAAGAATCCTCTCCAATAATTTCCCTAACACTGACGTAAGGCTAACCAGCTTGTAATTTCCTGGATTATCCTTGCTGCCCTTCTCAAACAATGGAACAACATTGGCTATTCACCAGTCCTCTGGGGCCTCATCTGTAGCCAATAAGGATACAAAGATTTGTGTCAAGACCCCAGCAATTTCCTTCCTTGCCTCACTCAGTATTCTGGGGTAGGTCCCATCTGACCCTGGGGATTTACCTTCCTTAATGTTTTTTCAATATGCCCAACACCTCCTCCTTTTTGATATTAACTTGACCCAGACTATCTACACACCTTTCCCTAGAGTCATCATCCTCCAAGTCCTTTTCTTTGGTGAATACTGGTGTAAAGTATTCATCCAGTACCTCGCCCATTTCCTCTGGCTCCACACATAGATTCCCTCTTCTGTCCTTGAGTGGGCCAACTCTTTCCCTGGCTACCCTCTTGCACTTTATATATTAATAAAAGCATTGGGATTCTCCTTAGTCGTGTTTGTCAATGACTTTTCATGACCTCTTTTATCCCTCCTGACTCTTTGCTTAAGTTATATAACTCTATGAGCTAAATCCAGCAGATAATTATCACACACAGGTAATCTGTCCTCATTTGGAAAATCCGTCATCAGTTTCAGTGAGTTCAGTTTGAGTTTTAACCAGCTGTCCTTTTAGTGATAACTTTCGGGGAAGATTGTTTCCTGCAGCTGGGGTGACTGTGATGGTAGCTGCTTCCACTGCGTCTCTTTCTCCAGATATCCAGCAATAGATATATCATTCTTTCCCTTTGATGTTACGCACCTGTGACACAAAAGTGTCAATTCCCTTATCTCTCCACTTTGAAGTTACCACTTCTATACCCCATTGTTTTACCATAGTCACATAGGTAAACACTTGCTTTCTTATTGGTATGTTTATCTGTATATCAAAACATTCCTTCTGACAGCTACCCTTATCAATTCCCCTTATTTTATTTCATTCCAACTTCATTTTTTTTTTTAACTGTCCCCAATTCGCAACAATATTAGATGCTGGTCTTTGACCAAATGCTTTGTTTTGTGATCCTAGCATTTTGAAGTGTGTAAAAATAAAAAACAATATTTTCTCCGAATAGGTTTGTGTGAAAAATATGGAGAATTATGGTGAAACAAATGGAAATTTAAAGACGATTTATATTCATGCTGAATATTTTGCCTTTATCTATACGAAGAACTGAATAAATTGCTTGAAATAGAGGCTAACACCAGCAAAATAAATGGATATATGAATGAAGACTTGCTTTAAACCAAAAAATATTCTGGGGTGTCCAGCTAACTATATAAAATATTTAAAAGAAATGCGTCGGTCTAATGATTGGGTGAACAGCTTATTAAGATT
The DNA here is from genome assembly GCF_047496885.1 of Scyliorhinus torazame. NCBI lineage: Eukaryota > Metazoa > Chordata > Chondrichthyes > Carcharhiniformes > Scyliorhinidae > Scyliorhinus > Scyliorhinus torazame. The sequence continues at coordinate 130,721,997 of NC_092712.1, forward strand.
TTATCATTGATGATAACAGACATGGCGATGGTGAAACATTGGGTAGGAGACTGATTATGGGACCCTGCTTAAGAATATAAACATGAAAGAATATAGGAAGGAAGAGAACTGATTCAGTGAATGAGATAGTTGTCAACATGTCAGGAAATATATGCAATGGTTGCATTTTCTTAATTAGCAGAATTACTTTTGGCAATGCGATAGAACTTTAGAAACTACCAGCATTAAGAAATTGAGAACCAATTTTCATCAGGGACCCTTCATTATATATTCAAGGCAGGTTTGACTGCTACCTCAATAAATACGGTAAGATGAAGAGAGCTGGGAGAAGGTTCACTTAGTTCATGTAGGAATCGACTCAATGGGCCAAATTAGATGTTTCTACGATGTACATTTTATCTATTCTATGCATTGTGTTCCCTATATCCATACCCGCTGTGTTGCAGATGGGTGTGAGGGGGGGGGGGGCTGGGGGTTGCAGAAAGCAATATCTAGCATTGCCGCAGGAGTTTAATGGAGTAAAATAGCCCTTTTGTGTCTGTAAGAATGTGAGTCATTTGCCTTTCCACCCATAAACCTAAACAGTTGAGATGGTACTGCCTACAATTCAACAAAGCAAGACTCAATTTATAGGCCTCAAAGAAAGGAGGTCCCACTGAAGAATAATCCAGAATCATGGAAGGAAGCAACTGTGATAACATAATCAGGATCTAATTTTAAGGCCAATAAAAACTGGATATCTTAAATTTAACAATTCGGCACTTTAAATTAAAACCACAGTCCGCTCCAACAAGAAGCCTGCAGAATCCGAATATCTGAATATACAGAACTCAGACAGGCTGCCGGGGCATGTCTTGCGAAGCCTCTGATAACCCATCAAGTAATTATCGCTCCTATTTGAGATGCATTGGCCTATTGTCCACAGTTCCTGATACCCCATCAAGTGATTGGCGCTCCTACTTAAGATGCATTGGCCTATTGTCCAAAGTTCCTGATAACCTATCAAGCAATCAGCGCTCCTCCTCGGGCGGGCTCAGGTGTCCTGTCAACATGTCATCACCTAGACCATTGGGAGTTGAGACCCAGCCTCCTGAGACTCCATTGGCAGAGGGCTAAGGGCAGGTGGAAAAGGAGGTGGGTGGCGACAGTGGATAAAAATAGGCACCTAGAAAGCGAAGAGTCGAAGCGGAGACTCGAGACGTGAGGCGACCGAGAGCAGACGAGACCAGGAAGAAAGGAAGGAAGCAAGGAAGAAACAGCCAGCGAGAATCACCTTCGCAAAGAGGAACCACTGGGACTCAGGAATCGGATTTACAGCATACCAAACCACCTTTGCAGGTAATGTGGTCGAATCCTGGGTGTTTCTTAGTGGGTAATTTACGGGTTAACTATATTTAATAAAGAGTTTTACATTATATCTGTCTCCGTAATTTGTTCTCATAAACAAAGACACATGGGCAAACTTTGATTACTTTGATTTGAATTGGACAGATACAACACAACATTGGCAGCAAATGTCACCACACCCACATTAAGAAACACTTTCTGGAAACCGGGTTGCAGTTCATACAATCTAGATAAGCAGTGGAAGATAATTTTAAGAATGAATTCAAAATTTTCAACGAATCTGCATTCGCTTAAGGAATATCAACACCATGGGGACAGTGGCTAAGAAGGGGCGTTAAATATAGTATTAGATTAAGGAAAAGATTTATAATGTTGTCTTAAAGAGTAATAAACCTGAGGATTGGGAGGATTTTAGAATTCAACAAAGAATCATTAAGACATTGACAAGAGAGCGAGGGTGTGATTTAACGGAAATGAAACAGAGTCTCATGTCGGGTGTGTTTAGTCGGGTGTTTCCCAGAACGACCCCGCTATTATATGGGACTCTTGTTTTGTTTCTGGGCCTCAGCTCGCCAGTGCAAGAAGAGATCAGGGAGCTATTTTTAAATGGCACCCCAATCTCTGAACCTCCTACTGCGACCTTCGGAGACCCCCCCCCCCCCACTTACCAATGAGGGGGTCCTCAAGTCCACCACATCCCACCTCATAGGGGCAGGGCATCCCCGGGCCTGATCCACGACATGGGAACAATGCCACCTGGGCACTTTGACACTGTCAGGATGGCAACCAGATGGCACTGCCTGGTGCCCAGGTGGCAGTGCTACGGTGCCTGAGTAGCATCATGGGTGTCAGGGTACCAGCCAGATACCCCGATTGCCTGGGAGAGCCCCCCACTCCCAAGTGCCAGTATGCCTGGTCCCCATTGGTGGAGTCCAGTGTCGCTTGGAGTCTCAGAGGTGTGGGGGTTAGATCCTGCGCCTTGGATAACGCCGTAGAGAGCATATTCAAGCAAGCCTGACTGCACACTTGAATGTGCAAATCTGGATCTCAACCTCAATGGGCAGGATCCAGATCACGAGAGGCTTCTCGCATAGACATAAAAACACACAGTAAAAATTTCTAACGGCTGAGGACCCGGGTACGATCCTGGATCCAAGTCACTGTCTGTGTGGAGTTTGCATATTCTCCCCGTGTCTGCGTGGGTTTCACCCCCATAATCTAAAGATGTGCAGGGTAGTGGATTGGCCATGCTAAAATTATCCTTAATTAGAAACAAACAATTGGGTACTCTGAACTTATATAAATCATTTTCAAAAAACTTCTATCCGGGCAGCATTGTGGCGCAGCAGTTAGCACTTCTACCTCACGCGTTCAATCCCGGCCCCGAGTCACTGTCCGTATGGAGTCTGCACATTCTCCCCGTGTCTGCATGGGTCTCACCCCCACAACCCAAAAAGGCATGCAGAGTAGGTGGATTGGCCTCATAAAATTTCCCCTTAACTGGGAAAAAGAAAGAATTGGGTACTCCAAATTTAAATAAAAGTTTCTATCAGTGTGTAAAAAGGGAGAGATTAGCGAAAGCTCTCGGGGTAGACAGGAAAAATTATAAAGTGGAATAAGGAAATACAAAGGCATGAAACAAAACATTTTATCGGTCTTCACAGTAAAACACACAAAAAACATTTCAGAAATAGTGGGGAACAAAAATTAGTTTTATGAGGTTGCAACCAACAGTATTTCTAAGGGAATGCAGTGTCGTTGGATTTTCAAAAAGTATCTGATAATGTTAAGTGCTTAAGTAAGTGATTATTACATAAAATTAGGGCTCATGGGATTGGGGGAAAAGAAGAACATGAAGCAAAGACTGGTTAATGGACAAAAAACCTTTTCAAGTAGAAATAAACAGGTAATTTTCAGGTTGACAGGCAACAATTAGTTGGGTATCAGAAGGGTCTTGAGAGTTCAGCTTTTTGCTATCTTTATCAATGCTTTGGATGGGGAAACTGAGTGCAATGTATCCCCCGTTTGCTGAGAATACAGTTAGGTGGGAAATAAAGGGTACAAAGAGGCTGCAAAGGGGCATAGACAGGTTAACTGAATAGGCAAGCATGTGGCAGATGGAATATAATGCGGACAACTATGAAGTTATCCACTTTGAAAACAGAAAAGCAGAATATTTTATAAATGGTGGGAGACTGGAAAATGTTTGCATTTATACGGACTTTGGTGTTTTTGTTCTTGAATCACTGAAAGTTAATGCATAGGTGCATCAAGCAAGTGACATGTTAGCCTTTATTGCAAAGGGATTGGACTACAAGAGTAAAGCAATCTTCTTGAATTTGTATACGAACTTGGTTGAACCACACTTTGAGTATTTTGTACAATTTGGTTCTCCTTTCCTAAATGGAGTTCGGGACTGGTCCTGGAAAGAGGGGTCTTTCCAATGAGGAAAGTTGGAGTAGACTAGGCTGATACTCCCTAAAATGTAAAGAATGAGAGGTGATTTCATTGAAACATAACGGGCAGGATTCTCCGTTTGCTGACGCCGAAATTGCGTAACGCGATTGGGCGGAGAATAGATTCCAATGCCAAAATCGCGGTGGGAGCCAATTTGACGCCAAATCATGATTCTCCGTCACCTCGACAGTGGCGTCCATGTGCAGCGGATCGCACGTACAGTAAACACCGTTTGCATATCATTAGAGGGCCCAACCCGATATTCTCCGGGGTTTCTGCGATTCGCCTCCTTTGATGGCCCGAGTTCCCGACGGCGTGGTTCACTTACATAGAACAGTACAGCACAGAACAGGCCCTTCCGGCCCTCGATGTTGTGCTGAGCATTGTCCAAAACCAAGATCAAGCTATCCCACTCCCTGTCATTCTGGTGTGCTCCATGTGCCTATCCAATAACCGCTTGAAAGTTCCTAAAGTGTCCGACTCCACTATCACAGCAGGCAGTCCATTCCACACCCTAACCACTCTCTGAGTAAAGAAACTACCTCGGACATCCCTCCTATATCTCCCACCCTAAATCTTATAGTTATGCCCCCTTGTAACAGCTACATCCACCCGAGGAAATAGTCTCTGAACTTCCACTCTATCTATCCCCCTCATCATCTTCTAAACCTCTATTAAGTCGCCTCTCATCCTCCTCCGCTCCAAAGAGAAAAGCCCTAGCTCCCTCAACCTTTCCTCATAAGACCTATCCTGCAGACCAGGCAGCATCCTGGTAAATCTCCTTTGCACCCTTTCCAATGCTTCCACATCCTTCCTATAATGAGGTGACCAGAACTGCACACAATACTCCAAATGTGGTCTCACCAGGGTCATGTGTAGTTGCAGCATAACCCCGTGGCTCTTAAACTCAAGCCCCGTTAATAAACGCTAACACACTAGAAGCCTTCTTCACGGCTCTATCCACTTGAGTGGCAACCTTCAGAGATCTGTGGACATGAACCCCAAGTTCTCTCTGTTCCTCCACATTCCTCAGAACCCTGCCTTTGTCCCTGTAATTCGCATTCAAATTTTTTCTACCAAAATGAATCAACTCGCACTTATCAGGGTTAAGCTCCATAAACTCTGGTGTTTTTAAAAGTTGTGAAACCGGCATGATGGCTGATGAAGGAGAGAGAGGGGAGATAGGATACAGAGAGGAGCGACTGTGGGCTGCCAGGCCGGACATTGGCCGGGTTGGCTGGGACAGGGAGGGCCCTGCTAGGGCCAGGTAAGGTGGGGGCGACAGGAGCACAGGCCGAGTAGCCTGGGTGACCCCCATGGGACTGGGGCGGTGCCCAGGCATGGACCACCATTACTGCTGACCAACCACCTTGGACCCTGGTTCTGCAGAGTGACACTGGTCATATGGCTGTCACCCCACGCTGGCTCCACGACACCCCCTCACCCCCACCCACCCTGCCGTCGGCACTGGTGTCCCACCCAGGGAACACCCACGGTGCTTACCCCTGGTGAGGGCAATGCCAGTCGGCAATACCCTGGCATCAGAGACGGGTGCAGGGCCAGAGGCTCCCATGGTGCATGCCACCGGCGGGGCCAGGCGTGCGGGTATCGGTGGGGGGAAGACATGTGGGATCAGAGTCTGCAGTGCCAACTCGGGCCATGTAGACTGGTACACCTGGTTGGGCAAGGGGGTATGCATCATGCTAACATGTCGGCCTTTCATCCCCTGCAGTCAATTGGTATTAGAATTCAACCAGCAATGGTGGCCTTCCTGCTAGTTTTCGCAGCCATGGGAGTGCCCTGCGCCTGTATGAATGGGCACTGCTCGAGGAGAAGGAGGAAGCTGCAATAGTGGAGCGGGCAGCGGCGGAGCGTTCCAGAGGGAAAGGTGGCAGTTACCTAGGTTGGAGAGCGAGCCGCCTAACAGGCTGAGGAGGTGATGATGAGGCGCTGCATGAGGCCTCGCCTGTCATTCGAGGAGCTGCCGGACCGGTTATGCCATCAAAGACTCCAGCTGAGAAGAGAGATAGTGCAACATATCTGTTCAATCATGGCACACCTGGCACCGTGGGGGTATGGGGGAGGCCACCTCCCGCTCCTAGTGGCCGTCAAGGTGACAATCGCCCTGAACCTTTACGCCACGGGGTCCTTTCAGACGCTGAATGGGGACCTGTCTGGAATCTCACAGACCACGGTGTACAGGTGCACCAGTGCCGTCACAGAGGCACTTTATGCTCAGGTAGCTCAATACATCCACTTCACAGAATTTATAGTGCAGAAGGAGGCTAATCGGACCATCGAGTCTGTACCTGCCCCTGGAAAGAGCACCCTATCTAAGCCCACACCGCCACCCTATCCCCACTTTCCCACCTTACCTTACCTTTTTTGGACACTAAGGGCAATTTATCATGGCCAATTCACCTACCCCGCACATCTTTGGGACTGTGGGAGGAAACCAGAGCACCCGGAGGAAACCCACGCAGACACGGGGAGAACGTGCAGACTCCGCACAGACAGTGACCCAGCGGGGAATCGAACCTGGGACCCTGGCGTTGTCAAGCCATTGTGCTAACCACTATGCTACCGTGCTGCCCTTCAATGTGGACCGGGCCCACCAGGATGCCTGGGCAGCGGGGTTCCCTGCCATCTCCGGGATTCCCCAGGTCCAGGGGGTGATCAACGGGATGCATGTCCCCCTACAAGTGCCTGCAGATTACAGGCTGCTCTACGCAAACTGAATGGGGTTCCAATCGATGAACATGCAGCTGATATGTTACGAGCAGCTGTGCATAATACACGTCTGTGCTCGATACACGGGCAGCATGCTCGTCTCCTTCATCCTGGCACTCTCGTGACATATTTGAGACGCCCCCCGCCCCCTGGGCAACAGGGGTTATCCATTGCGGCCATGGCTGATGACACCTATCCGGAGGTCACAGACCGACGTGGTGACCCGCTACAACGGTGCCTAAACAGCGACCAGGTCCGTGATCGAGTAGTGTGTTGGCCTCCTGAAGATGCGGTTCAGGTGCTGGACCACACTGGAGAAGGCCTCCAGTATGATGCTGGGAGGATCGTCCGCATCGTGGCAGCCTGATGCGTCCTCCACAACATCATGTGGCAGAGGGGTGATGTGCTGGAGGAGGAGGTGGAACACCAGGCCTCGCTCAATGAGGAAGATGCGGGGGAGGGCGAGTGTGGGCGAGACATGGAGCCCAGGCAGGCATGGCCAATGCCCAGGGAATGCCTCCAGGTTCACAATTGGGGGGTGGGTGGGTGGGGGGGGGGGGGGGGGAGAACTGATCAGGGGCACGGACACCATATCCCACCCCCACACACCTCCTCGACCCCCAGCCTCCTCCTCCCGCAACTCCCTTTGTGATACACACCTGAAACATTACAGAGTGGGTGCCATGGATTGGAATTAACATCGAGTCTGGTTCATGAAGTGTTGGGTGCTCTGAGATACAGACGAACCAACACGGTTGCGATTGGTACAACGCAGTTTTATTCTGTTAAACTATTTATACAACAAACTTGGTACTCAGCACGTGGTGACTGTGTGAGTGTCTGGCTTTGAGGTCCTTGCCCTGTGACGTCTCCTAATGGACTGCCCAGGAAGTGTCGTGTTTCTTGTTTTGTACTGTGTATGCTCTTGTCTGTGATTGGCTGTCGTGTTGTGTGTGCTAATTAGTCCGTTGCTGTGCCTATGATTATGTATGTGTTTATGTGCTGTGATGTTCACTTGAATATCATGACAGTTTATGGTTTGGAGGATGATGACAACCCGCTCAGCAATGAGCTCTGATGCTCCACATCATTTGGCAATGTCTGATTCCTGCCCAAGGTAGCTCTTTCCTCCATCCACCCTGATCCCTGCATACAAGCTGGCCATTCCATCATACGGTCGCATCGGATCCTTGGGGTGATGGAGCCTAGGTCACCCACAGGGTCTACCTGTTCCCCACCGCCAACGTCCGCCCATTCACCCCCCTCCGGCAAGACCAGACTAGCCCTCCCCTCACACCAATCTGACAGAGAACCGAGGCAGGTTGTAACAGTGGTGACAGGTGTTTAATGTGAACAAATATTGACAGATTTGTGCCCTGTACCCATGCCAACTTAACTAGTTTATAATTTTCTGGTCTTACGGGCCCTAACCCTATGCCTAGTTGGATGCCCAGGCGATGCAGCAGAAGTGGAGGTGGCCTGCTGAGTTTCCTGCCCTGCGAGCTGATTCCCTGTTGGTTCCCCATTGGCAGGTGTCTTATGGGGCGACTGGGCCCGGCTTGGGGGGGGGAAGGGGGGGTGTCGGAGGTGCTGCGGGGGTTCTGACACCTCCCCTGCGGCAGTCTCCTACATGGGCACCATCACAACCTCCTCCCTCGTGCTACCCGATGGCCCCCGGGCTACTCCATGAGACGTGGGTGCGAGGGGAGCCATCCCCTTAAGCTCTCCCGCGACCTGGCGCTGCCAGTCCCGATTGCCCGCTCTGGTCTCGCTCAGGGTCCGCACGCTCGTGGCCATGGAGCACAGGGAGTGGACCATCTCTGTCTGGGATGCGCCACAGCACTCTGCCATGATGTAGAGATACTGACATCAATCTGCGACTGTGCCACCACCTTCTGGGTTTGTGTTACACCAACCATGACAGCGCCATCTCCCGCTGGGACTGGGCCACCGCCCTCTGTGTCTGCACCACATCAGCCAATCCCTGGGCAATGCCGCCGACGTTCCCAGCCATGGCTCCGGCTGTGACACTGGCTGGGAGCTGGGAACTCCAGATGGACCCGCCCCATCTCCAGCTGGTCCTGTAAGACACAAGGCAAGACACATGGTTCGACGGCGGGCTAGGGGGGGAAGTGGGGGTGAGGATGGAGGGTGATGTAGTGTAGGATGAGGGTAGGGCTGTGGGTGGTGTAGGGTGAGGGTGGTGGGGGGTGTGGGGGGGGGGTTAGTACACGTGTCACAGGGAACCACAACTAAGTGGGGTCTCACTTCCTTGCCCGCGGCCGAGCACCTAGGCGACCTATCTTTCCTCCGGGCCGCTGACCGTGTCGAGGACCCTCTGCTCGGCCACAGTGAGGGGTGGTGGTCCAGCTCCTGCCGATTATGCGCGGCCTTCCCCTCGTTGGCGGGAGGGGGGGGCGAGAAGATGACAGTGTTGGACAGTCTGATGCCTGCAACCCAGGGGGTAGGCAGCTGGTGGCGTCAGTGGCCAGGGCACAGGGCCATGGTGGCCGGTGTGGGTGCTGGCACGTGGAGCAGGGTGGGGGTTCGGCTGCCCTCCAGGTTTTTGGGGGGGGGGGTTATGAGTGTATGGGACGCAGGTTCGTGCCAGGGGCACAGTGCTGCCTTTTCACTCTGGCCGCCATGAGGAGGAAATGCACTGCTGTCCGTTCCGGATGGTGTTGCTTATGGCGCTAATCGCCTCTGCCATCTGTGTCCAGGCACGATGTACTCGGTCACTGGCAGCGTCCTTCCTGGGCCGGCGTACAGGGTCACCCTCCTCCTCTACGGTGTCCAGAAGGGTCTTCAGCTCGGCGTCTGTTAAACGGGGTGCTGCTCTCCTTGCTGCCATCTTGTTGGCTGGGATGGTGCGTGTGGGGAGTGCAGTGTGTATATGCGGCTGCAGCTTGTCAGCCTCCTGACTGTCAATCGTGAAACCGGCGAATCCGGCACCGTTTCTCATTAGAATCGGTTGTGTTCCACTTGCTGCCGGTGCCAGCCCATTAACGATGGCGGATTCAGTCCAGGTGCGGCGCCAGGTTTTTTGTCGTTCTAGTCCACAAATTCTGCAATGGCGTCAACACTGAGTCGCAGAAACGGAGAATCCCGTGCAACATTTTTAACGATTTGACAGGGTGATTCCTTAGTTAAGGAATCTAGACTGAAGAATCGGATCACAGTTTCAGAATTTGATAGTTGACCATTTAGGACTCAGATGAGGAGAATAATTTTGACTTAAATCTGCATATTCGGTTGTGCAGTATATTCAAGAAAGAGATTGGAAGATTTTGGATGTGAAGAGATTCATGGAATAGGGGGATAGTGTGGGAAGGCGGAATTGGGTTAATGGCAGAGCAGGTTTGACAGGTTGGTGGTCTATGCCTGCTGCTTTTATGCTACTGTTATGATGCATATAATAATTCCACACCCTATTGTCTAGCCAAAGGGAAGCGAGCTCCAAACCAAAGAATAAGAAGCAACAATTTTCTTTGCCTTCAATTTCATATGTTCTTATTTTGTCAATTTCCTTTCAAGCAAATGATAACCAAATCTTCAGATTTAAGTTTTGTGCTGAAGCAGCCTTTGTCAAGGCTGTTTGACAAACAGCCTTTTGCAGTCGCCACAATCTGGTGACCTATTCTGGAAAGTGTGTATTAATGCGGTGAAAGTCATGTTTTGGCTAAAATAGTTGCTATAGTCATACCGGCATTCGCTGTTTAGGTTCATACATGATGAATGATCACTTTGTTGATGTTTTGTGGGCTGTTGCCACCCATGGAACCGTACACAGCATGAATCAACACCTTCTGAGAGAAAGAGGACAAAAACTTGAGAAAAATAATTTTTTTGTTTAAATTTAAAAGCTTTTACTAACAATAAAAATGTTGTGGCGAATAGAAAATGATCTACTTTTCACTGTACTGCTTTTTATATAGAAGTCAAGTAGTGAACCAATGACCTATTGGTAAAGCCACTGTCCAAATTAGTAATATGTCATCCAAACTGAAGGCCCCAGCTTCAATTCCTCGACTGTGTTAAGTCAGGTGGTCTCAGCTAGAGCAACTGGTGGGGTGCAGTTTTAGCAGCTCAAGTTTTGGGGAGGGGGAGAAAACTCAGCAGGGCCATGCTCCTGATTGTTGTCCAGTAACCATTACCACAAATTTGGGGGAGAAGAGGATCAGACGTTGATGTCATATGTGTAATCAAATAGTCTGCTGGTACTTACTGCCTCAGTTAACACGTGAAGAATGATCACTTAAGTCAGGGGCAATCAACTATCTTGGAAATGCTTCCCAGCAAAAAAACAACAGCTTCAGCAGGCAAGGGGAACTTGGGGAGAAAACAAACAGCTTCCATAAATACCAAAAGCTAAACCATACTCTTCTCAAATTTGAGGGTCTTTTCACTGATTCAACAGCAGAAATGTATCAGGTAACTCAAAATCCAGTAAGTTTAGCAACATTGATGTTTTTCTCATTCCAACTAAATATTCTGTTTCAGCATGCTTGTGGATTGAATAATTTCATGAATAGCGTATTTCCCATGTTCAGTTAAGCTTCCACGTTGTCAATTATTTCTAAGTACTATGCAGCAAACTGCTGTACATAAATGAGCAGAAGCCTCAGCACAATACTGACAGTGCCCTTCAGGCAATTTTCACAAGGAACCAAGTTTAAAGAGAAACCCTTCAATTTGCATACATTTCAAATTTGACAGACATTTTACCCAGGCCATACAATAAAGATTTAAAAATGCCTTTTCTATGTCACATTTGTCTTTTCGCTGGCAGGCACACCGATCTGGTAAGGAAATGGTACAAATGCAGTCAAAGATTTTTGGCTCTTCAATAACCCATCCCTTTAAGATGGTGAGAAGCTGTGGCTACGGACCAAGATGAAATGAAATGAAATGAAAAGATGAGCGCGGACAAAATGTGCACTCAAGCATAATGGGAGGAATGCTGATGGATATTTTCTATCTAGCCTGATAATTACCAGTAAAATATTTATTGAGCATTACTGAGCCTTGCATGAGGGCCTAACAAGGAACAAACAAAAACAAAATCCAAATTAATTTTATATCAAATCCCCTACATGTGATAAGTTGGTATGCTAAAGCAAAGTGAGTTACAACGTCCCATTTCAAAATGCATTTTAAGGTCCAATTTCACATCACCTCAATAGAAAATCTACTATATCATTGTCAATAATACACAGCTACAGAAGGCTGTGTATAGGGTTTTCAAACATTACATGTTACACAGTAGTGACTCAAACATGGTTTGGTGTCACAGTATCAAATTTTGTTTGCCAACATTGCAGTGATGTACTTTGTGACATTTTATTGCATTTGTAGGCATTACAAAAATGCTGTTGTTAATTGTATAACAGCTACATAAAATTTTAAATCTAAATAACAAAACAGGATTGCATCTACAAGTACATAGCCTCGCAACCAAATGTCATTCTGAATGTCTGTCCTTTAACTAGCAAGCATTGCTTTCTTTCCACTTGCCTTTCTTTAATCAAAACTCCCTTCAGGTCCATGGGTTTGTCCATCCAGTCACCTTTTGCGTGGAATAGTGTGAAACATCATTTAAAAAGAAAGGTAACCCTTATGCAGAAGGGTGAGAATTTTTCCCTTAATTTTTAAAAATGTCAAGTTCAACCTGTTTCCTCAAACCATGTGTACCTGCCCTCTATTAACCATGTCCTTCAAGGTGATTCCTAATGCTGTCTTTAAACATTGTTTCAATTAATTTTCAACAAGTAATTATAAGCTTACAAGCCTATAATTAGACAGCTCTCTTCTAGTTCCCGGTACAAGTGCAAATGACATTTTCTACATTCCAAAGCTCACTGAAAACTGACCTTCTGTGGATCAGACTGTCGCTGAAACAGCCAGTTTGTTGTACTAACATTCAAAGTCAAAATTTATAAAGTACTACATAGGATTGCACAGCATACCATACAGCCAGCACAGACCAACTCTGGTCCACATCAGCCTTCAACTATCTATGACCGCCAGCTCAAAGAAGCAGAGGGGAAACCTCCGTAAAGCCAACTGGGAGAAATACCGTGAGGCATTGGAACAAGGTGTAGTAATAATACCATATACCATGTCGTATACCATAGAGCAGGCATATTCCTTCTGCAAAGTCTTCCGCAAAGTGGCGGCCAAACCCATCCCACGGGGGTATCTATCACCCAGTGTACACCCACTGCCTCGAAGAAGAATGTGCTTCTTTCCTTCAACATTAAGAGGAAAGTGGTGACTCAGATGCAGCTGATCACTTGTTGGAGTCCTTGGACTCTACCTGCCAAGCTATATGGGAAGATACCTGTTTCACCTGTTCCAGACAGAAATGCTGGAGGCTCCTATTCCACCTTGGAGCAGCTCAGCACCAACTAACACCAAGCCGACCATCTGTAAATGTCAACAAAGTACCGCCCCATCTCCTCCACATGGGAAAGGCGTCCCTGGAGAAAGGAGTAAAAACGTAAATAAAGATGGAGTGGAGAGCCTTTGGAAGGTATTACAACTTCAGATCATGTCCTGAACCCTTCACTTCAGTGGAGAAAGAAACTGTGCTACAAAAAAAATCAAGCCGGGCACTATTGACGGCTATGACAACATTCTTCCTGAGTTCCTCAAACACTTTGGTCCAGGTGCCCGCTTCTGGTTTGTTCAATTCCTCACAAGTGTTACCTGTGAAGGAAGACATCCTAAACCTTGGCATATGTCCAAAATGTCAAAAGTCATTGGCCTCCCAAAACCAGGCGAAGACCCAAACCAACCTTCAAGCTACTGAACAATACATAAGAACATAAGAACTAGGAACAGGAGTAGGCCATCTGGCCCCTCGAGCCTGCTCCGCCATTTAATGAGATAATGGCTGATCTTTGTGGACTCAGCTCCACTCTCCGGCCCGTACACCATATCCCCAAATCCCTTTATTCTTTAGAAAGGCATCTATCTTTTTCTTAAAAACGTTTAAAGAAGGAGCCTCAACTGCTTCACTGGGCAAGGAATTCCAGAGATTCACAACCCGTTGGGTGAAGAAGTTCCCCCTACACTCCATCCTAAATCTACCTCCCCTTATTTTGAGGCTATGCCCCCTAGTTCTGCTTTCCCCGACCAGTGGAAACAACCTGCCCGCATCTATCCTATCTATTCCCTTCATAATTTTATATGTCTCAATAAGATCCCCCCGCATCCTTCTAAACTCCAATGAGTACAGTCCCAGTCTACTCAACCTCTCGTCATAATCTAAACCCCTCAACTCTGGGATCAACCTAGTGAATCTCCTCTGCACTCTCTCCAGTGCCAATATGTCCTTTCTCAGGTAAGGAGACCAAAACTGAACACAATACTCCAGATGCGGCCTCACCAACACCCTATACAATTGCAGCATAACCTCACTAGTCTTGAACTCCATCCCTCTAGCAATGAAAGACAAAACTCGATTAGCCTTCTTAATCACCTCCTGCACCTGCACACCAACTTTTTGCGACTCGTGCACCAGCACACCCAGGTCCCTCTGCACAACAGCATGTTTTAACATCTTACCGTTTAAATAATAATCCATTCTGCTGTTATTCCTCCCAAAATGGATAGCCTCACACTTGGCAACATTGAATTCCATCTGCCAGACCCTAGCCCATTCACCTAACCTATCCAAATCCTTCTGCAGACTTCCGGTATCCTCTGCACTTTTTGCTTTACCACTCATCTTAGTGTCGTCTGCAAACTTTGACACATTGCACTTGGTCCCCAACTCCAAATCGTCAATGTAAATTGTGAACAACTGCAGGCCCAACACTGATCCTTGAGCGACCCCACTAGTTACAGGTTGCCAACCAGAGAAACACCCATTTATCCCCACTCTCTGCTTTCTGTTAGTTAACCAATCCTCTACCCATGCTACCACTTTACCCTCAATGCCATGCATCTTTAGTTTATGTAGCAGCCTTTTGTGTGGCACCTTGTCAAAAGCTTTCTGGAAATCCAGATATACCACATCCATTGGCTCCCCGTTATCTACTGCACTGGTAACGTCCTCAAAAAATTCTACCAAATTAGTCAGACACGACCTACCCTTTGTGAACCCATGCTGCGTCTGCCCAATGGGACAATTTCCCTCCAGGTGCCCTGCTATTTCCTCCTTAATGATAGATTCCAGCATTTTCCTACAACCGAAGTTAAGCTTACCGGCCTATAATTACCCGCTTTCTGCCGACCTCCTTTTTTAAACAGTGGTGTCACGTTTGCTACTTTCCAATCCTCTGGGACCACCCCAGAGTCTAGTGAATTTTGATAAATTATCACTAGTGCGTTTACAATTTCCCTAGCCATCTCTTTTAACACTCTGGGATGCATCCCATCAGGGCCAGGAGACTTGTCTACCTTTAGCCCCATTAGCTTGCCCAATACTACCTCCTTAGTGATTACAATCATCTCAAGGTCCTCACCTATCATATCCTTATTTCCATCTGTCACTGGCATATTATTTGTGTCCTCCACTGTGAAGACTGACCCAAAAAACCTGTTCAGCTCCTCAGCCATTTCCCCGTCTCCTATTATTAAATCTCCCTTCTCATCTTCCAAAGGACCAATATTTACCTTAGCCACTCTTTTTTGTCTTATATATTTGTAAAAGCTTTTACTATCTGCTTTTATGTTCTGAGCCAGTTTACTTTCATAGTCATACCACTGTTCTTTGTGTGCTGCAATGTCTTAGAGAGTCTCATTTTACTGCAATTAGAACCAGAGGTGGTGGAAATCTTGAAAGCTGAACAAAATGGCTTTCAGTGAAGACAAAGCACATGCGACCAGGTCCTTGGCTGAACCACCGTCATTGAAAATGGCTTTAAAGATAACCTCAAAGCATGCGCCGTCTTTCTCAATCACACTGTAGCATGCAACATGGTCTGGTACACTGGTCTCTTTGCCAAAATTTCAAGAGTCCTCCTTCCATGGACCACTGGTGCCATTGGTTGTGGTGGTTGGAGGTCAATCATCTCAACACCAGAACATCACTGCAGGCGTTACTCAGGGTAGTGTCTTCGCCCAATCATCTTCAGCTGCTTCATCAATGATCTCCCTTCCATCATAAGGTCAGAAGTGGGGATGTTTGTGGATGACTGCACAATGTACAGCACCATTCGTGACTCCTCAGATAATGAAGCAGTCCATGTCCAAATGCAGCAAGACCTGGACAATATCCAGGCTTTGGCTTACAGGTGGCAAGTTACATTCGCGCCACACAAGTGCCAGGCAATGACCCCATCTCGTACAAGAGAGGATCTAACCACCGCCCCTTGATATTCAATGGGATTACCATCGCTGAATCCCCACAATCAACATCCTGAGGATTACCTTTGATCAGAAGCTGAACTGGAATAGACACATTAATTATGTGGCTACCAAGGCAGGTCAAAGACTAGGAATCCTACGGCGAGTAACTCACCTCCTGAACCCCCAAAGCCTGTCCACCATCTACAATGCACAAGTCCGGAGTGTAATGGAATACTCTCCACTTGCCTGGATGAGTGTAGCTCCAACAACACTCAAGAAGCTCAACACCATCCAGGACAATGCGGCCCGCTTGATTGCTCCCCCAGCCACAAACATTCAAACCCTCCACCACCGACGAACAGTGGCAGCCATGTGTACCTCTACAAGATGCACTGCACTCACCAAGGTTCCGAAGACAACACCTTCCAAACCCACCTGGAAAGACAAGAGCAGTAGATACCTGGGAACCCCACCACCTGGAGGTTCCCCTCCAAGTCACTCACCACCCTGACTTGGAAATATATTGCCATTCCTTCACTGTCGCTGGGGCAACATCCTGGAACTCCCTCCCTAACAGCACAGTAAGTGTACCTACACCTCAAGAACTGCAGCGGTTCAAGAAGGCAACTCAACACCACCTTCTATAGGGCAACTAGGAATGGGCAATAAATGCTGGCCTAACCAGCGACGCCCACATCCCGCAAAGGAATAAAAAAGAAACTATGCTCTGAGAACACGGTTTGGGATGCACATGGGTAATGGGACAAGCACCTGGGGGAAATAGTCCAACAGGTTTCCCAGGGATCTGTTAGAGCCCTAACCATCTTCAATATCTATATCAATGATCTGCCTCCAACCCTGTCTCAGAAGATTACCAATGTTGGTGATATTTGCTGTGCTTCTCAGGTTGGGACAATTTATAAACTAGAGTCAACACTGAAGAATGATGCTGCAAAGCTGGCCAATTACTGTAAGACCTGGTGCCTTCAGCCCAGCAGCTCAGAACAGTCTCACTTATGTTCCGCCTTCACAATGTCAGTGCCAAGAAAGAACCAAATATGTCCTTGATTGACAAGAGACAAAATTATTAACAGCATCCTATTTATCTTGATCGAACATCTGAGCAAGATAGCAGCCATGATCAAACCACAAAACAATTTCCTCAACGAACTTGCTGGCTCTTTAACGAGTACAGTTGCTCAAGCCTTAAGGATCTGAGCTCTTGCCATTGTCTACTTGACTGCAGAGTACAGCACACCAATATGGTTCAACTCATCCCATACCAGTCTTGTAAATACCCATCTCAACAAAATAATGCATATGATCTCAGGTACCCTCTGATCAATTCCACTCCCCTGGCTCCCAGTCCTAAGCAACGTCCCATTCCCTCATACAAGGAGGGAATTGCAACAAGAAAGCTGAGGAGAGGGTTTACATCAACCCAAGCCTGCCGCTACACAAGGACCTTACCAATCCACCTGCTGCTCGCCCCCCCTATCACACCAACCTGTACGGGTAAGACCAGCGTGACAAGGAATAACAGCACACGTACCATTAAAATCCACTTCCTGATCACAGATCCCACAGCTCGTTGACCCAGCTTCAACTTGCCATGCCAACAGTGGGCACTCACAACCGTTTCCACACCTAGGAAGTAGAAGTGGAGTGTTCCTCTGGGTTCTCCGGTTTCCTCCCACAGTCCAAAGACGTGCAGGTTAGGTGGATTGGCCATGATAAATTTCCCTTACTGACCAAAAAGGTTCGGAGGGGTGATTGGGTTACAGGGCTAGGGTGGAAGTGAAGGCTTAAGTGGATCGGTGCAGACTTGATGGGCTGAATGGCCTCTTTCTACACTGTATGTTCTATGTTAACAGTTCTATGTTACAGGGAACCCAGACTGTGGCTGTGGTACACCCCAATCAATGACTCATATTACTGAAGACTGCCCCCTGGCAAAATAAGAGCCGGTGCAGTTACGATGGGCTGAATGGCCTTCTGCACTGTAAATTCTATGATTTTATTTTTAAAAAAAATAAATTTAGAGTACCCAATTATTTTTTTCCAATTAAGGGGCAATTTAGCGTGGCCAAACCACCTAGTCTGCACACCTTTGGGTTGTGGGGGTGAGACCCACACAGACATTTAAAAAAAAATTTAGAGTACCCAATTAATTTTTTCCATTTAAGGGGCAATTTAGTGTGGCCAATTTACCTTCCTTGCACATCTTTGGGTTGTGGGGGCGAAACCCACACAAACATAGGAAGAAAGTGCAAACTCCACACGGACAGTGACCCAGGGCCGGGATCGAAACTGGGACCTCGGCGTCGTGCATTCCATGATTCTATGACTATGAGAACTGCATTTAGCGCCTCCCTTTCTAAATTCTTCTCCAGCACCATACAATATCCCTTCCCCAGCACCCTTAGAGATTTTCATTCTTGGTCGCAGAGGATGCTGTGCATCTCCCGGATTAAACCCCCTTTTGCTACCACATTTATTCTCTGCTCTTCCCCACCTACTGATTCCTCTTCCAGACAACCTTCTGAGCCTTGATCCGCATTGTGGTTATCCTCACAGGAGTCTTTCTACTTGACCGCGAAGCTAGCAGTTACATCATACCTGTTGTACTGGACCAGTGCCGACAAGATCTCCTTCTCAACCTCTCCTAAATCCCAGCTAATGGGCTCCCTATCAGTCACAGTCTCCCTTTCCTGAATCCACTTAAAATCACCTTCCATAACTTTGGTAAGTACCAATGTATTGGCAACAGATTGGAAGTATTCTCTTTATAAATTACAGGCATTGGCATGGCAGAAAGATAAAACAGTTATAGATCCCATGTCCAGGTGAGTTGCGAAGAGAAAAGAAGCAGCATTCACAACAAAGAAAACCCACAGAAGGCAAATAATAAGTAAACTAATGCCAGCCAGCCATTTTCTGGAGTTCAGTGACTTGATGCAGTTGGCTCGTTTTCCCACCAAATTAATGCTTCTGGCCCAAGTTTCAGGTAGACTTCGCAAGTACAAATCTCTTATTTTATTTAATGTGAATTCTAAATTAATACACACATTTTATATTCTACTTTATAGATCCAGATAAATATCAAGTTAGGCTTAAGAGCTGCTGTTTATATAGCTTGATTTTCTCTTCAGCAAAGGAACCCCTAAATCTTAGGGTTGTTTTGGGTTGTAAAAATCAATACTAAGAGTTCACATTTACAGCCAGTGGAGTTTTTTACCAAATTTTTCCATTAAATAGCTATAGGTTTTTTGAATACAACTCCTGTTTCCTGCTCATCATCCCTTGATGCTCCGAATAGCATCAGTGATTCCACTTTCCTGATAGTATATTGATTGGCTGACGGCTGTTGAATCATATTTGCACGGTATAAGTTTTCTTTAAATAAAAATGCTGTGGCCATTCCGATATCAGACAGAGATCATATCGCTTAAAGGTATGTGTCTAAAGTCCAATTTATTGTGACATACAAAATTTGTCAATCCATCAACAATACTGGAACGATGAATACCTGGAAAAAATAATGGATTAAAAGATTTGCGTCAATCAACTTCTTTGCAAGAACAATTTATTGCAGTTGTCAATTACTTACAGGCTGGAGTAAGTAGGCCAGGGATGTGTCCTGAATGATGATAACTGGGAGCTTAGTTATCTTTGTGGCATGGAAGAGTGTCTCCACACTGGCCATGATCTGGTCTAAGCGTCCACCAATCCCACCAAGTACAATAACATCATCGACCTAGCATACAAATGACAGCACTTCCATTAATATTTAATCATCCTTTTGTTCTTTTCATCTTCGCCACAGAACATAAAGATCAAACATCCATTTAAAAAATAGTCAAGATTTTAATTTCTGACACCAGAGTCAGTAGCTTATTGTTCTGAATGGCGAATGTTCGAAGCAATTAGATTCAAATCAGAGGTTCTTTGTGATTTCAAAAGCCCTAACTCGAGCCTACCGTGGAGACCTTGATTGACTGATGTAATTCCATGATCTAACATTTTAAACGATTATAGCAGCAATAATTATTCCTTTGAGATAAATCAGTCTGGAGGTTTCTGAAGCTTTGAACATAATGTGGTTTCTACTTTGTGAAGAAATTGTCATGCCTCAGCAGAAATTTGATGAAACCACAATGCAACTTGCATAGTAAAACTCTCATTGACTAACCATGTACACATATCAATAATGGTCTGATTATTCTTAGTTAATAAAAGAGGTGAATTCTGGTTCTGAAATACAGGACAAATTAGCCTCAGTCCATGAACGTGAGAGGAATTTTCCAAAGTACATTTTCCCTTAAAGGTATTCTTCCTGTTTTTTTGCATCTCCAGGAGATAAATTGGTAGCATCTTGATGTGGGAAGGAGAGGGTGAAATTGGAAGTATGTAATATTAAAAAAAAAATTAAAGTACCCAATTCAGATTTTCCAATTAAGGGGCAATTTAGCATGGCCAATCCACCTACCCTGCACATCTTTTGGGTTGTGGGGGCAAACCCCACACAGACACGGGGAGAATGTGCAAACTCCAGGCGGATAGTGACCCAGGGCCGGGATTGAACCTGGGACCTCGGTGCTGTGAGGCTGCAATGCTAACCCCTGGAATATGTAATCACAATGCTCTGGTTATTATGGTGTGAGGCAGGACATGGTCTTCTCCTGGTCATCAATTTCACGTATTTCTATTTTTCTATGAATTGTGCCATTTCTTCAGAACAAATCATATTCACAATACTTCCATTTTCCAGAGTGTTGATTTTTTAGCAGTTAAGTGATAGTACAAAACCCATAATGTCTATTCCATATTATAACTGCAAAGAGATACATGCAAGTTAAGATAATACAAGGTGATAGATAATTTGGTAAGTGCAAAGTTATTCACTTGAAAATATGAATAGGAAAGCAGAATATTTTTAAAGGGGCATTAAACTTTTAAATGTTAATGTCACAGATTTGGTTGCATTTGTACAAGGAACACAGAAAGTCAGCATGCAGGTATGAGAAGCAATTAGGAAAGCAAATTGTATTCTGACTGTAGTAGATTGAGGTGCCTGTCTGTCTCTTTAAGACAGCACAACAGAGAACAGTCACCTGGCTCTGGGGACCAATGGGGACCGAGAGCGGGTATCAGTCCAGAGGGCGGAGTCCTCGCCCGGGCAGAATATGTCGTAAAGGTTGAAGAAGCAGCTCTGTGCTACTCCAGGGCAGCGAGGCCAGAGGCATCTGAATCTTTGTTTATTTTTCTCAATAAATTCTGTTTGTTCACATGAAGAGCCTCCTCCTCCTCGCTGCCAGGCTACCACATTGTCGACGGGAATAAAATTGATTACGAGGACACGACCAACCTGTGGGTGTTCGTTTAATTTCAACAAAGACAAGGACAGCCAACAGTGAAGAGAATAGAGTTGGGTAAACTTACCCGAAAACTGCAGCGAGTAGGAAATTCGTGAAAAGTTTGTGACCCTGGTCTAAACGAGAAGCATCGCAGCTACATCAAAGTCACTATGCCAAAGGGAATGGCAAGGAAATCTATCAAGGTCAGTAAGAAACAGTACAACATACACCAGATAGCAGAAGGGGAACTAAAGTCAGAGCCAGAGAAAAAGCGTAAGCAGAACCCAACATTAGAATGAATGTAAAGCCAAGGACATCCCATTGCAATGAGGGCTATCAGATTTGATGACGAGTAAGAAAACTACAAGTCAAAGTGAAACACATCAAGGATGTGATCCTTGGCGTTCATGTAGGACACGCTGTATCATCTACTACAAAAGTTATTCAAAGTTCACAAAAAATAAGTTTGATTAGTTAAAACAGGATTTGTCGAAGAAGGAATCTGAACTTGCCTTACAAACCAAGCCTGAAACATTAAACAATCAAAATTCTGATTAGAAACAGAATCAGTCACTGCTAAAGAACAGAGAGCTGCCATACTTCAAACAGACGATACCAAGATTGCCTCACCAAAGGAAAATATTAGGGGTCTAGAAGATGAAATTCCAATGTTGAAGTCTAATGGAGCTTTGAGTGCCTAAGACAGGGGAGAGGAGCTTAAGCAAATGGAGGTTTACAAGAGCTATTATTGGGAATTCTATGGCGATCTAATCGAACGAATAACTACCAGTTGTGTGGAAAATACTGATGTGTTTGAGATATGGGCATTCTGCAGAGAGGCAGAAACTTTCCGGAGCTTCAGGGTACTGCGGAGGACATAGCTGTGGACAAACCCAAAGGAAGAACACAACTGTTGGGATAAGTTAGCAATTCAGGAGAATTGTTGAGTAAACAATGTTGAATGTAGAAGTGGAGTTCGACACAATCACAACAAAGGGTAAGTGGCAACGGCCCCAAACCATTCACAGTATGAGATGGCAGAGACTCTTATCAAATGTTGTTGGAGAGAATGTTGGATTCAGCTTCAAAGAGACTTAGAGATAGATAAACTGAATGGATTGAAAAGCAGAGCGAGGAATCAGAAAACAGTTGTGAGCCTGTTCGGCAAGAGAAAGTTATTATGGCCAGAAGAAAGCTACAGTGATTGAGAAAGAACGCCAAGATGTTCAGTAACAGGGTATTAAGCTCTGAAAATGTCAGTAGATCAGGAATTTTCCGCAAAGACCTGGAACGCAGATCGAATAGCATCTGGTGGTGCCAGAGTGAGAAAAACGTGGGGGTGGAGGAGGAAGCGGATATATGGTATAAAGAAATCCTCATGTACATGAATGGCATTATAAACTCCTCATGCACAAGTAGAAGATTGGTTGATGCAATCAACAATGGAAACTGAGATAACATGTCAGAATAAGATCACAGAAATGGTCACACTCATAGATAAGTATAACAACAAATATGGTGACATGGTCGACGGGAAAGATGCAAATAGAAATGCTAAAATGGGAAGGAACTTTATCACACGAGTGAAGTACCAGAAACAGAGTACCAGAAACAGAGTACCAGAAACAGAGTACCAGAAACAGAGTACCAGAAACAGAGTACCAGAAACAGAGTACCATGGCCATCCCCATCACAATTGACAGACCAAGTTCGTGAATGAGCTATCAAGATATAAGACTGTGCAGCATTTTGATGAGGGTACCAGCATGCATTGTAGATAAGGTACTTGACAAAAAAAGCCATCTGAGGATTGGAGAGTGACAGCGTCCACAGAGTAAAGTACATAGCCCTTGATCAGCACAGAGCCTAAGACAGAACTTGGAAATCTGCAAGCCTGTATGGAAGAGTCTCATGAAAGACTATGGGCGGGATTCTCCGACTCCCCGCTGGGTCGGAGAATCGCCGGGGGGGGCGTATTCTCCGACGCCGTTTTTCGGGCGAGGGCGGGATTCACGCCACGCCGTTGGCAGCACCCCCCCCCCCCCCGACGATTTTCCCGATGGGCAGAGCGGCCGTCCGTTTTTGACCGGTCCCGCCGGCGTGAATCTTTGGTGGGCTTGTTTCGTGGGGGCACTTCTTCCTTCCTCACCGGTCCCTGTCGGACTCCGCCATGGCCAGCGAGGAGAAGAGAACCCCCCCCGCACATGCACCAAAATACGGCGGCCGGTCTGCGCATGCGCGGAACCACGCTGGCGGTTCCACGCATGCGCGAGATCACGCTGGCCCTTCGGCGCATGCCTTCGACGTCGGCTGGAGCGGCGCCAACCTCTCCGGCATCCGCACTTTCGGGGGCTGTTGACGCTGGAGTGGTTGGCGCCGGTTCTCCCGCCAGCATGGGGATTTAGTCCCCAGAAGGGAGAATACCGGCCCATGTTCGGAACTGTGCATAGTTGAAGCCCGCTAGTAGAAGTGTTATGTTAAATGCAAGCCTCAAGTTCTCATCATCAAATAATTGCGACATCGATTTACAAGTATTGAACTTGTGTGTATAATGTCTGTGAAGAATTTGGGTTGAGTAGATTAATTTTGAAGATTGTATAAAAAAAGTTAAAAGGGGGAAGGATGTGGTAGATTGAGGTGCCTGTCTCTTTGCACAGCAAAAGAGTGTCACCTGGCTCAGGGGACCAATGAGGGCCAAGAGCGGGTGATCACCCCAGTGGCCTCTGGACCATTGTTTCTTGTTATCAATAAATTCCGTCTGTTCACATGAAGAGCCTCCGCCTCGTAACTGCCAGGCTACAATACTGATCTTTACTGCCAAGGGATTGGAATGCAAGAATAAGGAAGTCTTGCTCCAATTGTATAGGACTACTGTGCTTAGTTTTATCACCATTCCTAAGGAAATAAATACTTGGCTTTGGAAGCCGTACAGCGAAGGTTGATGTGGTTTGCTCCTAGAATGTATATGTAAAAGTCGCCACAGTCCCAGAGGCCCATCGGTGGCTCTCCCCTAGGTTAAATCATTACCTCTCAATGATTTAACCTGCAGGTCACTGCACCTGAGGCGAGGGGCAAGTGATGAGAGGTTGAGTAAATTGGGCCTCTCCCTTCTGGGTTTTGTAGATTCAGAGGTAATCTCAATGAAACATTCAAGATTCTGAAGGGATTTAACGGGGTGGAAATTTAGAAGTTGTTTCTCCTGGCTGGATTATCTAGAAGATGGGGTATTATCTGAGGACAAGGGTCAATCATTTAGGACTGAGATGAGGAGAAATTCCATCACTTGGAGGGTTGTGAATCTTTGGAATTCTCTACCTCAGAGGATCACTCCATCGTTGAGTACATTCAAGACTAAAATAGATGATCTCTCAGGAGGTCGAGGAAAATGGGGATTGGCCGTTAATGTGTGGAGTTGAAGCACAAAATCAGTCATCGATGGCAGAGTAGCCTCAAGAGACTATCTGGTCTACTCCTGCTCCTATTTCTTATGTTCTTATGATTTACAGTCGCCCCCTCCCTGTATATTGATGCTTTGTTGTTAAGGTGATTTACCTCCCAAAAATGGTGCATGGTAAAACCACAAGTGGCTAATAAAGACACTTGAGAACCTTGCCCAAAATTGTATCATAACATAATTTTCCAGCTTTACTTTGCTCATCCACGAATCATCAACATCCTAAAGAGGAAAAGTCAGGACAACAGAACTTGAGTCCGTACAGAACTCCCATCTCTCAGATGCTGATCAGCACTCTCCTGATACAATCAGTGTCCATGTCTGAGTACACTGTAGCACAGAGTCCCACAGCTCTGTCAAGCCTTGCAGGCTTGAACATCCTCCGAGGCCCTTGGAGACCTTTTGACCCGGCCCGACCTGACCTCAGCGACCTGGAAGAAGATCGGGCCCAAACCGGAAGTGAAGCCCCGACCTCTATTTGGAGCCGACCCAGACCTCGGAGCTCCAAACCCGGCCTAACTACCGACGCCAGCCCCCGGATCGCCTTGCCCAGTCCCCGGAGCTCCCGACCTGACCCCCGACGGCAAGACCCGGCCCAACGCAACCCCGAGAGACCAGCCCAGCGACCCGACCTACCTGGTGATGGAAGAAAGAAAAATCCACGTAAAGGCTCGACCGGGCCTACTTCAAGATCCAACCCCAGGAGCGCCCAGGGAGGGAACAGACCACGGGACCCGGCCCAACCTGCCTCAGGGTGCCCCTGCCCACGACCCAGGACCCCCGAAACGGCGGAGACCGCGCACGAGGATCCGAACGCGCTGCAAGGCATTCCCGCACCCGCAGAACGCCGGGACCCATCCGGATGGCAAACATGCCCCCCTAGCAATCCCTCTACCTCAACCAGTGCCCGGGACCCTGCCAGACGCGACCCCAGATACGTAAACAGCGCCCTGGTCCCCGCCAGCGCCCTGGACCCCGCCAGACGCAACCACCTACCTTCCACAAGAGCTGACATCTGCCATCGGATCCCAGGATCATCCAGCAGCAGCCGCCGACCGAGGAAGCGAGGGAAACGCGGCGGTCTGCAGGTTAGACTGAAGCAACGCGGTTTCAAGACCCCTCTCCCCAGCATACTCCTGGCAAACGTCCAAGCGATCGAAAACAAGCTGGATGAACTTAACGCCAGACTTACCTCTCAGAGGGAAGTAAGAGACTGCTGTGTGCTCTGTTTCACAGAGACATGGCTCACCCCTGCCTCACCGGACTGTGCCATACAACCTGAAGGCTTCTCAATTCACCGGGGGGACCGCACGGCATCATCAGGCAAAGCGAAGGGTGGAGGGGTTTGCCTCCTCATCAACTCCTCCTGGTGCTTGGAAGTGGCGACTCTGGCGGCCTACTGCTCCCCAGACCTGGAATACCTGACCGTGAAGTGCCGCCCATATTATCTTCCACGTGAGTTCACTTCAGCCATTATCACAGCGGTCTACATCCCACCCCAGGCAGTAGTGAGGAAGGCGCTGGACGAACTAGACACAGTTATAAACAACTATGAAACAGAACACCCGGAGGCCTTGTTCATCGTGGCCGGAGACTTCAACAAGGCCAACCTCAAGATTGTACTGCCAAAATTCCACCAGCACATCTCCTGTCCCACCAGGGGCGACAACACTCTTGACCACTGCTACTCAAAAATCAAGGGCGCCTACCGTTCCATCCCCCGACCGCACTTTGGGAAATCAGACCGTAAGACGGTGCTCCTTCTCCCGGCATACAAGCAGAAACTCAAGCGGGAGAATCCAGCTAAGAAGGTTGTGCAGTGCTGGTCCGAGGAGACAGAAGAGCTCTTACGTGACTGTTTAGAGACAGTGGACTGGTCCATATTTAAGAACTCAGCGACCAACTTAAATGAGTATGCTACCACCGTCACAGACTTCATCAGCAAATGTGTGGACGACTGCATGCCAAAGAAAGCAGTACGTGCGTTCCCCAACCGGAAACCATGGCTCAATCGTGAGATTGACTCCCTACTGAAGGGCAGATCTGAGGCGTTCAAGGCAGACGACCCTGACCTGTACAAGAAACCCAGGTACGACCTCGGCAAAGCCATCCGGAATGCCAAGAGAGAATATCAAACCAAGCTAGAGTCACAGACAGACTCTCGGCGGTTGTGGCAAGGACTAAACAACATAAACGGCTACAAAGCGAAGCCGAACAGTATCTCTGGCAGCAGCGCACCCCTCCCCAATGAACTCAATGCATTCTATGCTCGGTTCGAGCAGGTAACCAACAATCCGCTGGCGAGTGCCCCAGCAGCCCAGAATTCACCCATACCCACCATCACAGCTTCCGAAGTCAGATTGGCCTTCCTGAAAGTGAACCCTCGGAAGGCGACGGGCCCAGACGGGATCCCTGGTCGTGCACTCGGAGCCTGCGCGGACCAGCTGGCAGAGGTATTCACGGACATCTTTAACCTGTCCCTACTCCACTCTGAGGTCCCCACCTGCTTCAAGAAGACCACCATCATACCGGTACCAAAGAAGAACCAGGCAACGTGCCTTAATGACTACTGACCAGTGGCCCTGACTTCAGTCGTAATGAAGTGCTTCGAGAGGTTGATCATGAAGCGCATAACCTCCATACTCCCAGAACGCCTTGATCCACTGCAATTCGCATACTGCTGCAACCGGTCCATATCAGACACCATTTCCCTGGCCCTACACTCATCCCTAGAGCATCTCGAAAACAAGGACTCCTACATTAGACTCCTATTTATTGACTACAGCTCTGCCTTCAACGCCATAATCCCAGCCAAGCTCATATCAAAGCTCCAAAACCTAGGACTTGGCTCCCCACTCTGCAACTGGATCCTCGATTTTCTGACCAACAGACCACAATCAGTAAGAATGAACAACAACACCTCCTCCACAATAGTCCTCAACACCGGCGCCCCGCAAGGCTGCGTACTTAGCCCCCTACTCGACTCCCTGTACACACACAACTGCGTGGCAAAACTTGGTTCCAACTCCATCTACAAGTTTGCTGACGATGCGACCATAGTGGGCCGGATCTCGAATAACGAGGAGTCCGAATACAGGAGGGAGATAGAGAACCTAGTGGAGTGGTGTAGCGACAACAATCTCTCCCTCAATGCCAGCAAAACTAAAGAGCTGGTAATTGACTTCAGGAAGCAAAGTACTGTACACACCCCTGTCAGCATCAACGGGGCCGAGGTGGAGATGGTTAGCAGTTTCAAATTCCTAGGGGTGCACATGTCCAAAAATCTGTCCTGGTCCACCCACGTCGACGCTACCACCAAGAAAGCACAACAGCGCCTATACTTCCTCAGGAAACTAAGGAAATTCGGCATGTCCACATTGACTCTTACCAACTTTTACAGATGCACCATAGAAAGCATCCTATCAGGCTGCATCACAGCCTGGTATGGCAACTGCTCGGCCCAGGACAGCAAGAAACCTCAGTCGTGAACACCGCCCAGTCCATCACACGAACCTGCCTCCCATCCATTGACTCCATCTACACCTCCCGCTGCCTGGGGAAAGCGGGCAGTATAATCAAAGATCCCCCCCACCCGGCTTACTCACTCTTCCAACTTCTTCCATCGGGCAGGAGATACAGAAGTCTGAGAACACGCACGAACAGGCTCAAAAACAGCTTCTTCCCCACTGTCACCAGACTCCTAAATGACCCTCTTATGGACTGATTTCATTAACACTACACCCTGTATGCTTCATCCGATGCCAGTGCGTTTGTAGTTACATTGTATATGTTGTGTTGCCCTATTACGTATTTTCATTTATTCCCTTTTCTTCTCATGTACTTAATGATCTGTTGAGCTGCTTGCAGAAAAATACTTTTCACTGTACCTCGGTACACGTGACAATAAACAAATCCAATCCAATCCAAATCATGTGAACAGTTTGTAGTACAAGCTGAAAGACATTTATTAAACATTTCAATTTGCCTGAAATCAGTGGAGTTTTAACAATTGTAAGTGGAGAAGATCACATAATTAAGATAATCACACTTTAGCGAGGTGCAAAAAAGCTCATTGAATTGCCCAAAATAGTTAAAGTGCTTTATGTGTTATAAGTGGTGCCTTTATAATTGATGTCTACAATAATGAAATTGCTCAATATAGGCAGATGTCCACAATGAGCAAGGTAGTAAGGGGACTGTATTGAAGAGGGCTCAAGGAAGAAAATGCAGTTTCAGAAATGTGGGCAGCAAGTTGTGAAGTTAGAATCACAGGACTGAATTTGTTTTCACTGGCAGAGGGAAGATGGAGAAGGACGCATAATGCAGTCTTCAAAATTTTGGTGTAAAAAGAGAGATTTGCATTTCTTTTCTTTTTGTATAGATGGAATCAATCCATTTAACTTGGACTGTGAATTAGAATTTAGGAACAAGAAACGTGAGTATGAAGAATTAGAAGAGATTCCCCCTATTTCCTTGTACTTAAATAGATTGGACGTTAGACTGAAAGAGTTAATGCAATGCTAAGTAATGTCTTTAAACAAAAGATCGATGAGTAATTGATTCAGAAGAGGAAAGAGATGTTTCTTTGGCTGCATTCTGTATCGTAAGACAATGGCTTGGGCTGTGGTGGTCAACTCTGTTAAGCATTGCCTGATGTGGCTCAAGAGCCCCATTCTGTCATGGCTGTCTCTGCCACATTCGATGCAGAGGAAGGCAGTGGACTGAGAAGGTGAATGCTTCATTAGCCTCTGTTTTCTCTGGGCCCTCTTTTCGGCCAACTGATCTTGCCATTTCTCCTCACCTTTTCAAATGCCTCTCCAGCCAGCCTCCAGAGGCCACAACCATCAGCAATTGTTTCCCAAGTATCTGCAGCAATGTCAGCCATCTTCATACTTTGCTTGCAGATGTTCCTAAAGTGGATGTATGGATGTCCAGCAGATCGTGACCCAAAGAACAAAGAAAAGTACAGCACATGAACAGGCCCTTCAGCCCTCCAAGCCTGTGCTGACCATGGTGCCCGTCAAACCTAAAACCTTCGGCACTTCTGGGGTCCATATCCTTCTATTCCAATTCTATTCATGTATTTGTCAAGACGCCCCTTAAAAGTCACGATCGTACATGTTTCCACCACCTCCTCCGGCAGCGAGTCCCAGGCATTCACTACCCTCTGTGTAAAAAAAAAACTTCCCTCGCACATCTCCTCTAAACTTTGCTCCTTGCACCTTAAACTTATGTCCCCTAGAATTTGACTCTTCCATCCTGGGAAAAAACATCTGACTATCCACTCTGTCTATGCCCAATCATAATTTTGTAGACTTCTATCAGGTCGTCCCTCAAGCTCCGTCGTTCCAGTGAGACCAAACCGAGTTTATCCAACCTCTACTCATAGCTAATGCCCTCCATACCAGACAACATCATAGTAAACCTCTTCTGTACCCTCTCAAAAGCCTTCTTGTAGTATGGCGACCAGAATTGAACACTATATTCCAAGTGTGGCCTAGCTAAGTTTCAGTCCAGCTACAGCATGACTTGCCAATTTTTATACTCAAATGCCCCGGCCGATGAAAGCAAGCATGTTGTATGCCTTCTTCACTACCTTCTCCACCTGCATTGCCACTTTCAGTGACCTGTGGACATGTATACACAGATCCCTCTGCCTTTCAGTACTCTTAAGGGTTCTGTCATTTACTGTGTAATTCCCACCTGTATTAGACGTTCCAAAATGCATTATCTCACATTTGTCCAGATTAAACTCCATCTGCCATCTCTCCGCCCAAGTCTCCAACCGATCTATATCCTGCTGTTTCCTCTGACAGTCCTCATCTCTATCCGCAATTCCACCAACCTTTGTGTCGTCCGCAAGCTTATTAAAATGAAATTAAATTAAATGAAAATCGCTTATTGTCACAAGTAGGCTTCAATGAAGTTACTGTGAAAAGCCCCTAGTCGCCACATTCCGGCGCCTGTTCAGGGAGGCTGTTACGGGAATTGAACCGTGCTGCTGGCCTGCCCTGGTCTGCATTCAAAGCCAGCGATTTAATTAGCCCAGTGACATTTTCCTCCAAATCATTTAGCTATACTACAAACAGCACTATCCCTGTGGAACACCACTAGTCACAGCCCTCCATTCAGAAAAGCACCCTTCCACTACTACCGTTGGACTTCTATGACTGAGCCAGTTCTGCATCCATCTTGCCAGCTCACCTCTGACTTCACCTTCTGTATCTGTCTGCCATGTGGGACCTTGTCAAAGGCTTTACTGAAGTCCCTGTAGACAACATCCACTGCCCTACCTTCACAATCATCTTTGTCACTTCCCCGAAAAACTTGATTGAGTTAATGAGACACAACCTCCCCTCCACAAAACCATGCCGCTAATCTCACTAATACGTCAACTTGCTTCCAAATGCGAGTATATCCTATCTCAAAGAATCCTCTCCAATAATTTCTCTACTACTGAATTAAAGCTCACCGGCCTGTAATTTCCAGGATTATCCTTGATATCCTTCTTAAACAACGGAACAACATTAGCTATTCTTCAGTCTGCTGAGACCTCGCCTGGATATAAGAATTTCTGTCAAGGCCTCAGCAATTTCCTCCCTTACCTCACTCAGTATTCTGGGGTAGATCCCATCAGGCCTTGGGGTCTTATCTTCTTGAATGTTTTTCAAGAGCCCAACATCACTTCCTTTTTGATCTCAATGTGACCCAGACTATCTGCACACCCTTCCCCAGACTCATCAACCACCAAGTCCTTCTCATTGGTGAATACTGATGCAAAGTACTCATTTAGTACCTCCCACAGTACAGCTGTGGTATTCTCCTTAACCAGTAGTGCAAATCTCCCCACCCCTTTTACATCCCCCTCTATCCTACCTGAAACATCAAAATCCTGGAACGTTTAGCTGCCAATCCTGTCCTTCCCTCAACCAAGTCTCTGTAATGTCAACAACATCATAGTTCCAAATACTGATCCAAGCTCTAAGTTCATCTGCCTTACCTGTTATACTTCTCGCATTGAAACTTCAGACTTCGCACTTCAGACCACCTGTCCCGCTGTGTTCAGCAACGTCGCCCTGCCTGCTCTGCCTCTGAATCTTACTGGCCCTATTTTCTAGTTCCCAGTCAGTTTTATACCTTCTGACATTTTGCTCTGGTTCCCAACCCCATGCCATACTAGTTTAAACCCTCTCGTGTGACACCAGCAAACCTTGCAGCCAGGATATTGGTGTCCCATCAGTTTAGATGGAATCTATCCTTCTTGTACAGGTCCCACCTGCCCCAGAAGAGATCCCAATTGCCCAGATGTCTGAAACCTTCCCACCTACACCAGCTGTTTAGCCATATGTTTAGCTTTACTATCTTCCTATTTCTAGCCTCACTGGCATGTGGCACAGGAAGTAATCCCGAGATTACAATCCAAGAAGTCCTGTTTTCTAACTTTCCACCTAACTTCCTGAACTCCTGCTGCAGGACATTGTCACTCTTCCTGCCTCTGGCTGTTCACCTTCCCCCTTCAGTATGTCCCCTGCCCCTGCAGAGACATCCTGGACCCTGGCACCATGGATGCAACATACCATCTTGGGTGTCTTTTTCACGTCCACAGAACCATCTATCTGTGCCCCTGACTATAGAGACCCCTATAACTATTGCTCTTCTACGCTTTTTCCCTCCCTGCTTGACAACAGAGCCAGCCATGATCCCACTGCTCTAGCTGCTGCTTTCCCCTGATAGGCCCACAATAGTACCCAAAACGATATACTTATGAGAGAGGGAGACAGTCACAGGAATTCCTGCACTGACTGCCTGCCCCTGATATTCAATGACATTACTATCACTGAATCCCCCACTGTCAACACACTGGGGATTACCACTGACCAGAAACTGAACTAGATAGCCATTGTTGACTTCTTCATTTCTATGTGAACCACAAGCGGTTTCTTATATTGACCAAATGACCACACAACCAGTTTATTAGTTCAAAAGATAGTTTATTAATAAACACACTTGTTTTATATGCAATGATTCACGTGGCTACGCACTAAACTAAACCTAATAACTAAGATGACCTTTATTTAACTTCGAGGTGACTGGCTCTGTGCGGGAGATAAGGCCTTTATCTGTGTCCACGTGGGTAGGTTGGAAGTCTTTAGATTCGTCTCGCCTGGGCTCGTCCTTCAGGTGATCACGGTTTCTTAAACTTGGCTGGTCGATATGCTGCAATTGGTCGCACACAGGCCGGTCCAAAAGAGGCCGATCCCGAATGTACAGGGCTTCTTATCCTTCTTCTCTTTTGCGCCCTTTTGGGCGGTCCTAACTCCAGATCCAATGGATCGATAGGGTTTCGATCACCCTCATTGATCCTGGCCAATTAAGGAGCGGATACCTCAGTGGCTGGGTGGGTCGTAGCTGTCATTTTCCCACGCATGTAGGCCTTTCCAAATAAGGAGAAGTGGTGCGGGTTAGTCTGCTACTGTTGCGGTACCTTGATTCAAATTCTATTGTCCTGGGGGAAATGGTGATTGACTTTTAATGGGTGCAAGTTTCAGTCAGGTCTGGTTTCTTTGCACAATACACAGAGGCTGTGTACTTGTCTGTGTCCAAGTTGACCACAATTCCCATAGTCCTTTGCAGGTGGCTATTTTAGATGGCTACACCATATAAATACTGTGTCTCCAAGAGCAGGTCAGAGGCTGGGAATTCTGCAGAGACCAAATCCCCTAAGCATATCCACCATCTACCAGGGTGAAGTCACGAGTGTGTTAGAATGCTCTCCACTTGTCCAGATGAGGGCAGCTCCAACAACACTCAAGAATACCATAAGACATAGGAGCAGAGGTAGGCCATTCAACCCATCGAGTCTGCTCCGCCATTCAATGATCATGACTGATCTGATGTGATCATTCTCAATTCCACTTTTCCATAACACCATAAGGCACAGGACACCATCCAGCATAAATCAGCCTCCTTTATTGATACCCCATCCACCACCTTCAAATTTCCCTCCACAACTGACACACAGTGGCAGTAGTGTGTGCCACTTACAAGATGCATTGCAGCAACTCAGCGAGGTTCCTTTGATGACGCCTTCCAAACATGCAACATCTACCATCTGGATGGACAGGGGTGGTAGAAGCATGGCATCACCATCACCTGCAAGTTCTCCTCCAAGCCACACGTGATCCTATTCCTTCACTGCCATAGTCAAAATCCTGGCAGTCACTCCTTAACTCCTGTGTTCCAACAGACTGTTGTAACCTCAGTAGATCCACAGGGTAACCAATTGTCCCTACTCAGTAGGAACTACGCGTTACAAAATCGACCATTACATGTCGTTCCTGTCAATTAAAATCCTAGTTTGAATGTTTGAGGTGAAATGATTGTTACCTTCTTGCATAGTTGGAACGGAATTATTGCCAATCTACATAATTTTGTCAACAAATTCTTTTTCATTAGTCATGTAGTGAACTTAAAAATAAATGAATAGGTATGTGAATCTGTGAGAGAGAAGAGACTGCTCTGATAACTCCTCATTTGGACACTTTATAGTATATTCCTGCCCTAATTGTCCAATAGCATAGTTCACCCTATTTTCTTCTGGTCATGAAATAGCAAAAATAATTTAAATACTTGAAAAATGTTCTTGGGATGTTGGCAACATTAGCAAAGCCATATTTTAATGTTAGATCCTTGTTTCTCTGGGACGATGGCAGTTTAAGTTGCTCGTTCTTAGGATGCGGTATCACTGGCAAGACCACCATTTATTGTTCATTGCTGGTTGATCTTAAGAGGATGGTGAAGATGGTGGGCTTTCTTCTTGAACTCCTGTAGCAATTTGATACAACTGACTCAGTTAAAAGTGACATATAGGTCAGACTATGTAAGAATAGAGGTTTTCTTTTGATAAAGAACTCCAGTGAACTAACTGGCTTACCTAATGATTGGGCAGCTTCTCGGGCACCAGTTTTACACTCTGAAATTGCCATTTTGGGATGTAAACTAATGCTCCTGGATTATTACTGATTCAGTAACATGAATACCTGCTACAGCACCCGAGTAATGCCAACAAAACAAGCTGGGGAATCATGATCATATTATTTTGGCTAACTGACCAGCTCAACATACAACACATTTTTAAAATGCTTGCACTTGTAATTATACCATTTCTGAGTGCAAGCTTTATGGGAAACTGCAATATTCTGGAAATCTTGTGGACCAATCCTGGGACTTTTAACTTGTCCCATTTATTTGCCAAAGTCATGGCACACTCCACGTTTCCAGGACATCATGCAAATGGGAAGAAAAGCTATGAATATCTCATTCGGTCAAAGTCAACAACTACAAACCTTCAATAAAACAAGATGTAACCAGATCACAACATACACAGTACAGAATTTTCTAAATTCAAACAAAATATTAATTCAACCATTTAAATTAATTATATAGAATCTTAGAAAATACTCCACAGCAACATTTGACCACCAAGCCTGCTTTTTCTCCACATTCGCCAGCTTGCCCAAGAGCGCTCACACCTGCTGGCTACACAGAATCGTTATGACACAGAGGTGCCTATTTGGCACATAGGGGCATGCCAGTTCTTAACAAGACCAATGCAGCTAATCCCACTCCTCTATAGTCCTGCAAATATTTTCAGTCAAATTCCCTTTCAAAAGACAGATTTAAATCTGCATCCACTGCACTGTCAGGCAGTGCATTCTAAATCCTAACCACCCACTGCGTAAAAAGGTTTTACCTCATGTCACCTTTGATTCTTTTCACAATCACTTTCTATTTGTGTTTAGGTGCTAATTGCCCCTTCTGCCACAGAAACAGTTTCCCTCCATCCACTCTGTTTAGATCTCTCATTATTTTGAATATATCGATCAATCATCCTTCTCTTCTCTATGGAGAATAATCTCAGCTTCTTTAATCTAACCATGCAACAAAAGTCCCTCATCCATGGAAATATTCTGCACCTCTCTAAAGTCTTCACACCCTTTCAAGTGTGCAGTGCTCAGAATTGAACATAATACTCCAGTTGAGGCCAATCCAGCTTTTCTTGAATAAAAGTTGAACATAATGTCCTTGCTTTTCTGTTTATGCCTCTATTTATAAGATCTCACTTGTTTTCAACCTGCCCTTCCAACTTCAACAATTTGTTATTTTCAATTTAGCATTGAACACTTGTCAACTCCCCATTGTTAGTCCAACCAAAATGTATCATTTCACACTTCTCTGCAGTAAGTTGCTTTTGCCAGAAGTCAAGCCATCCCAACAGTCTGATTGTTTTTTCTTAATGATTATGTACTATGTGCCTTCATAGTAAGAGGATTTGAGAATAGGAATGTTTTACTGCAATTGTATAGGGCATTGGTAAGACCACACCTGGAATATTGTGTGCAGTTTTGGTGTCTTTATCTGAGGAAGGATGTTCTTGCTATGGACGGAGTGCAGCGAAGGTTTACTAAACTGATTCCTGGGATGGCGGGACCGATTTTTGAGGCGAAACTAAGTCCGTTAGGATTATATTCATTGGAATTTAGAAGAGCGAGAGGTAATTGTTGTGTTGGGTGTTCTGATGCACAAATGATCCAACACGGCTGTAGATGCTACAACTCTGTTTTATTGTCTAACCAACGGTAACAACTAGCTACTGGTTTGGGAACGTGCTTCACCAGCTAACCCGTGGACCCAGCCCTATCACTATCTTAGTGAGGCACTCAGCACATGGTCTATGTCTGAGTGGCGCGCTGTGAGCTCTGTGCTCTGAGCTATCTCCTGGTAGAATGAGCGGGAACTGTGGTGTTTCCTGTTTTATAATGCGTGTGCTCTCACTGGTGATTGGCTGCGATGTTATGTGTGTGCTGTTTGGTCCAACTGCCTGTCCATCAGTGTGTGTGTGATTGCACCATGATATGCTGATGTGGATATCATGACATCCCCCCCTTTCACAAAGGATATATGCCTACATGATAATAAATAGAAATGTGTACTGAGTGCATCTGATTATGTGTGTGCAATATTTACAACATGTACATGAGGCTAAACTATATACAGAGGAAGGTGTCAGGTGCAACAGAACAACGAGGTTGTACCAATAACAACAAATGCAATCAACAAACGACGAGCGAACTTCTGGAACAATGAATGACAAGAAAAAAAACTCGTTAACAGTATTGTAAAACAATTCAGTGAGTCCAATGTGCTAACAGGCTCATAAGTCAAGTCTCTCAGGTGGGCGACGAATTCGGGTTGACCGCCTCAAGGGTGGGTCAGGATCCACCGGCTGAGGAATGGGCCTGGCCACGGGCGAGAGAGGAAGAGGCAGAGTGGCAGGAAGCTCAACAAAGTCGACATCAGGGACAACAGGAGGGCGTGGCACTGGTGCATGATCACGTAGCGAGCGTGGAACCAGACGAAGGACCCGCCGATTACAGCGGCGAATGGAGCCATCAGGCATACGAACCAGGAATGAGCGGGGAGCCACATGGCGGAGAACCTTGGCGGTTGCCGACCAGCCACGCTCCGGTCGGTGTATGCGGACGTTGTCTCCAGGCGCCAGGGAAGGAAGATCAGTCGCCGGAGCGTCATGTGCCACCTTCTGCTGAGCATGCTGTTGTTGCATCATTCGCAATACTGGAGCATGGTCGAGGTCAGGAACATGAATGGACGGCACAGTGGTCCTGAGGGTGCGACCCATCAACAGCTGGGCTGGCGAGAGGCCCGTGGACAGTGGGGCCGAGCGATAGGCCAGCAGGGCTAAACAGAAGTCAGATCCGGCATCAGCAGCCTTGCAGTGGTGCCGCTTCACAATGTGGACGCCCTTTTCCGCCTTGCCATTCGACTGAGGGTGCAAAGGACTGGACGTCACGTGTGTGAAGTTGTATGAAGTGGCAAAGGAAGACCATTCTTGACTCGCAAAGCAAGGTCCGTTGTCAGACATGGCCGTGAGCGGAATTCCATGGCGAGCAAAGGTTTCTTTGCATGCCCGGACAGCTGATGTCGTCGTGTCGTGCAGGCGTATGACCTGTGGATAACTTGAGAAGTAGTCAATAAGAATAATGTAGTCCCTGCCGAGCGCATGAAAGAGGTCCACACCCACCTTCGACCAGGGGGACGTGACCAACTCATGGGGCTGAAGGGTCTCAGGGGGTTGCGCCGGCTGAAACCTCTGGCAGGTGGGGCAGTTGAGCACCATGATGGCGATGTCATCGCTGATGCCCGGCCAGTACACAGCCTCCCGGGCCCTCCGCCTGCATTTTTCAACTCCAAGATGGCCTTCGTGCAGTTGTTCGAGGACAAGTCGGTGCATGCTGTGTGGGATCACGATCCGGTCCAACTTCAAGAGGGCACCATCAATGACGGCCAAGTCGTCCCGGACGTTGTAAAATTGTGGGCACTGCCCCTTGAGACACCCTTCCGTCATGTGGCGCATCACACGTTGTAGAAGGGGGTCAGCCGCAGTATCACGGTGAATGTGGGCCAGACGTGCATCAGAAGCCGGCAGATTGGCCGATGTGAAGGCTACCTGTGCGTCGACCTGACAAACGAACACCTCCGCGTCGGGCGGTGTGTTGACCGCCCTGGACAGAGCATCTGCGATGATGAGATCCTTCCCCGGGGTGAGACAAGTTGGAAGTCGTACCTCCGGAGCTTGAGCAGAATGCGCTGGAGGCGAGGGGTCATGTCGTTGAGGTCCTTCTGAATGATGCCGACCAGGGGGCGATGGTCGGTCTCCACAGTGAACTGTGGAAGATCGTATACATAGTCATGAAACTTGTCGATGCCAGTCAACAGGCCTAGGCACTCCTTCTCAATCTACGCATAGTGCTGTTCTGTGGGGGTCATGGCCCACGATGCATGGGCGACCGGAGCCCATGATGCGGTATTGTCCCGTTGCAGGAGTACCACCTCAATGCCAGACTGGCTGGCGTCAGTTGAAATCTTTGTTTTCCGTGTGGTATCTAAAAACGCCAGTACCGGGGCGGTGGTGAGTTTAACCTTGAGCTCCTCCCATTCACTCTGGTGTGTGGGCAGCCACTGGAATTCCGTTGTCTTTTTGACCAGGTGGCGAAGAGCAGTCGTGTGCGAAGCAAGGTTAGGAATGAACTTTTCCAGGAAGTTGACCATCCCGAGAAAGCGCAGCACTGCCTTCTTGTCTGACGGCTGCTGCATGGCTGCGATGGCTGCCACTTTGTCGGCATCCGGCCGCACACCCGACCGGGAGATGTGGTCCCCCCAAAACTTTAGCTCAGTCTGGCCAAAAGAGCATTTGGCTCGGTTAAGCGCAGGCCCTGATCCTGTATCCGTGCAAAGGCAAGCTGGAGACGACTGATATGTTCCTGTGGTATGGTGGGCCAGATGATAACGTCGGGGCAGCACGGTAGCATTGTGGATAGCACAATTGCTTCACAGCTCCAGGGTCCCAGGTTCGATTCTGGCTTGGGTCACTGTCTGTGCGGAGTCTGCACATCCTCCCAGTGTCTGCGTGGGTTTCCTCCGGGTGCTCCGGTTTCCTCCCACAGTCCAAAGATGTACAGGTTAGGTGGATTGGCCATGATAAATTGCCCTTAGTGTCCAAAATTGCCCTTAGTGTTGGGTGGGGTTACTGGGTTATGGGGATAGGGTGGAGGTGTTGACCTTGGGTAGGGTGCTCTTTCCAAGAGCTGGTGCAGACTCGATAGGCCGAATGGCCTCCTTCTGCACTGTAAATTCTATGATAGTCTTCTACGTAGACGCGTGCCCCTTCGATGCCCTCCATCATCTGTTCCATGATGCGATGGAACACTTCGGAGGCCGGAATGGTGCCGAATGGCATCCTATTGTAGCAGTATCTGCCAAATGGAGTGTTGAAAGTGCACAGCTTCCTGCTGGACTGATCCAATTGAATCTGCCAAAAGCCCTTTGAGGCATCAAGCTTGGTTAATATTTTTGCACGAGCCATCTCGCTCGTGATTTCTTCTCGTTTGGGTATGGGGTAGTGTTCCCTCATAATGTTGTGATTTAAATCTTTTGGTTCGATACAGATCCTGAGCTCGCCGGAGGGCTTCTTGACGCAAACCATGGACCCATGGTGTTGGCTCCATGACCCGGGAAAGCACTCCTTGGTCCTGCAGATCCTGCAGCTGCTGCTTGAGGCGGTCCTTGAGTGGTGCTGGGACCCTACGAGGTGCGTGAATGACCGGGGTGGCATCCAGTTTGAGCCGTATTTTGTACGTGTAGGGCAGTGTGCCCATGCCCTCGGAAACCTCCTGGTTGTGCGCGAGGAGTGATTGGAGCTGCTCCCTAAAGTCCGCATCTGGAAAATCGGACGTGCCTTCTGGAGACAGAGTGTGTACCCGCTGAACGAGGTGGAGGATCTTGCACGCCTGTGCGCCTAACAGAGAGTCCTTCGAGGATCCTACGATTTCAAATGTTAATGTGGCTTTGTGTGAGTTGTGTGTAACATCGAGCTGGCAGGACCCCATGGCCGGGATGACGTTTCCATTGTAGTCAACCAGCTGACAGTGGGATGGCAGAATCGGTGGTTTATCCTTTAAGGTCTGGAAGGCTGACCATGCGAGGAGATTGGCGGAGGCACCAGTGTCCAGGTGAAATGTGATCTGGGATCGGTTGACCGTGAGGGTGGCACACCACTCATCGCCCGGATCAATGCTGTGCACTGGCAGCGGCTGGTGGTTCCGACTTGGGGACATCCGGTTCTTGTGGATTACTGCAACGCGGAAGGGCTCCCTGTCTTCGGTATCGCTGGTCTGCATACTATCTGGATATGACTCAGTGTAGGGGGGCTGAATCGCCCACACGTCCCTGCGAGGCTGGCGGAATTGTTGGGAGTTGGCAGGTTGAGCTGCTCGACAGCAGGCAGCATAGTGGCCCATCCTGCCACATCGGAGGCATTGTCGCCCTTTGCCCGGACATTGCCGCTTTAAGTGGGCGGAGCCATAGTTGCCGCACGTCGTGACGTCATGGCGTTCGTTGCGCCACCGCGCATGTGCGGTGCGGTCCTGCGTAGAGCGTGGCTGCGCATCACGTTCCTCTGCGTCAACGTCCCCTCTTTTGGTGCGTACAAGCGCGGGAGACCTCGGAAAGCGCGCGAAATGGCCGCCCTCGTCCGGGCCGCTGGCCGGGAGGAACTCAATCGACTGGACCCGCTCCGCCTCGTGGGACACATGCCGTGCCGTTTCGGCCGCATGGATTTGGAAGTACCGGCTGGTCGCGTTCTCATGGAGGACGCAGGTCTCGATGGCAATTGCTAGGGTGAGGCGCTTTATTTTAAGGTGCTGTTGGCGTAGGATGTCCGAGATGACCCCAAAAACTATCTGATCCCGTATCATGGAGTCGGAGGTGGCCCCATAGCCGCAGGACTGCGCGAGGATACAGAGGTGTGTTAGGTAAGATTGGAAAGGCTCATCCTTACCCTGCAGGCGCTGCTGGAATAGGTACCTCTCGAAGCTCTCATTGACTTCCACGCTGAAGTGTTCATCGAACTTCAGAAGCAGCGTCTTATATTTTGTTTTGTCCTCGCCCTCCGCGAATGCCAGGGAGTTATAGATGTGGATGGCGTGTTGCCCCGCCGTGGAGTGGAGTGGTGTCCGATGCATTCTCCCTGTCTGTGTCTTCGAGGAATTTAAGCTCTTTAGACAGCTTCCAGTTCACGCCGAGATTACCAGCAATTCGGAGCGGCTGCGGCGGGCTGATGTTTTCCATGGAGCAGGATGGTGGATTTCTGAAAGGGTGCAGGTAAGTCTCACAGTCGCTGGTTTGCGTCCGCTACTGGTATCATGTTGTGTTGGATGTTCTGATGCACAAATGATCCAACACGGCTATAGATGGTACAACTCTGTTTTATTGCCTAACCAACGGTAACAACTAACTACTGGCTTGGGAAAGTGCTTCACCAGCTAACTCGTGGACCCAGCCCTATCACTATCTTAGTGAGGCACTCAGCACATGGTCTATGTCTGAGTGGCGCGCTGTGAGCTCTGTGCTCTGAGCTATCTCCTGGTAGAACGAGCGGGAACTGTGGTGTTCCCGGTTTTATAGTGTAGTGCGTGTGCTCTCACTGGTGATTGGCTGCGATGTTATGTGTGTGCTGTTTGGTCCAACTGCCTGTCCATCAGTGTGTGTGATTGCACCATGATATGCTGATGTGGATATCATGACAGTGATCTCATAGAAACTTCCAAAATTTAACAGGATTAAATAAGGTAGATTGAGAAAGAATGTTCCTGATGGTAGTGGAGTCCAGAACTAGAGGTCATAGGGTAAACCTTTTAGGACTGAGGAGAGGAGAAATTTTTTCACCAAGAGAGTGGTGAATCTGTGGAATTCAATACCACAAAAAGTAGTTGAGGCGAAAATGTTGTGTAATTTCAAGAAGGAATTGAATATAGCTCTTGGGGCTAAGACTGGATCAGGGTATTGAACCTGGTGATCGGCCATGACCATAATAAATGGCGAAGCAGGCTCGAAGAGCCGAATGCCCTCCTTCTGCTTTTATTTTCAATGGATGTTTCTATGCACTTTGTATGCCCTTGTTATCACATCTCTGGCTAAGTTATCACTATTTACCACATCACACTTATCTTAATCCTGAGGTTTTCAGTCATGTTTCCATTCAGCCCTCGTGAAGAAAGTCCTACTCTCTCTTCATAACTGCAATCTCTCATAGCTAATAACACCTACATTGCACCTTTGCTGCTACCTTTACACCTGTCCTAAAATAGAGCGGGAAAAACTGCCACTCGCTGTGACAAATTGGGACACTTGATCGTTGATCACTCTAAAAGGGGAGAATTTGCTCACTCAGTTGGAGTAAATTCTAATGACACAGTTTAGATGCAGGTTAGAATATTTTACATAAGTGAAAATTTCAATTTTACTTTTTAAAAACAAAATGTTGAAAACCAATCTGGCCCAGAGTTATTTGAAGCAACTCTAAAGCATTGCATGTCTGTGTAATACCTCTAGCCCTTGCTCCTTTACTTTCTGAAGTAGTATCAGCAAGCACTTTGTGAAGTCGGTGAAGTCCTGATCCGGTGTATCAATGATTTCACACTTCTAGAAAAATAAATGGAGAGATTATTGAAGACAAAGAAATAAACTAAAATCCTATATATTTTGCCACCACAATCAAATACAATAACATGCTCCCTTCCATGGGGTAGTAACCTTAATAAATTTAACTAGTAAATTATCTTTCCGGTATGTCAGGAGATGAACTGGACAAAGCACAGATGTTTTCTCATAATGAAAAATTGCATTTAGAGTATCCCATGGGCAGGTTTTATCACTTGCTTGTGACTTGTTATCTCGGAGAATTGGCAGAAGCCTGACAAGTGATCTTTATCATTTGCAGTAAATTCTAATCCACAGCCGGCCCCAGAGAGATGAGGGGTTGGTAGGTGTGTGGGTCATGAGAATTGCATTCTACACTTCATCTCTCCAAATCTAAATTACAACATAATAAAACGACAAAAAGGGCCTTGATTTGAACTCCGAGCCAATTTTGCGAGGATAGACAGTGATGTTAGAAACTCACCCACTGCTGGGTGAAGCCTAACCATGTTTTTTTTAAACTCCCATGCCTTACGTAAATCCTGTTGGCTAATTTCCCATCAGTTTTGAGTGTTTAAGGCCGAAAACCCTGCAGGCCACCCAATAAGAGCAGGGAAATAATGGCATCAGTTGTTGAGGCCTTCCGTGTGTGTCTTACTGTTAGGCAAGGAGGGGTGAAGGGGTCATTGATGATGAGGGAGGTCTAAGTCTTTCTTGTGAGCCCCAGAAGAGTAATTGTTCTTTGTTTAGCCCAAAAGGAAAGCTTTTATTTAAAAATTAGCAAAAAGATTAGCTTTCTGGGATTTGTCTGTTTTCCCACTATATTGACTCCCAGTTGAAAAAAGACTTAAAAGATTACAACACAGAACAACCTATTAATTGTAAGAAAGAGGTCTGTGAAATACTTATAACAATGTACCAATGACATGATAAACAAAGGGATGAGGACCTGCAAGGTGAATATAGGAAGTTAGGAGGTAAATTAAAATGCAGGTCCTCAAATTCAGTAATCTCAGGATTACTCCCAGTGCCATGCGCTACAGAGAGCAGGAATAGGAGGATAGATCAGATTAACGTGTTGCTGCAGAAATGGAAAACCAGGAAGGGATTTAGGTTTTGAGGCATTGGGACCAGTTGTGGGGAAGGAGGGACCTGTACAAGTCGGTTGGGTTGACACCAGGTAGAGGTGGGGCCAATATCCTCGCGGGGGCATTTGCTAGTTCTGTTGGGGAGACTTTAAACTAGTCCAGCAGTCAGATGGGAACCCACATGTAGGTTTAGATGGCTGAGATTCATATTGGAAACAGGAGGTAGAACATTATTTAGTGATGTAGTCAGCGACTCGGAAAGACAAAAGAAACAAGAGTTAAAAAGCGTCCAAAGGAAATTGACAGGGTTGAACTGTTTGTACTTCAATGTAAGAAGTATCACAAACAAGGCAGCTAAACTAAGGGCACATAATGATACATGGCAGCAGAATGTCTTTGCTATAATGAAAACTTGGATAAAGGAGGGCCAAAATTGGAGCTCAA
The DNA here is from genome assembly GCF_047496885.1 of Scyliorhinus torazame. Taxonomy (NCBI): domain Eukaryota; kingdom Metazoa; phylum Chordata; class Chondrichthyes; order Carcharhiniformes; family Scyliorhinidae; genus Scyliorhinus; species Scyliorhinus torazame. Next base: position 130,766,228 of record NC_092712.1, read on the forward strand.
TATCCCTGCATATAAACTTTTCAGGCAGGATAGAGTGAGTGGTTCACAAAAAAGAAGTGGGGGTGTGGTAGCATTATTAGTTAAAGAATCAATTACAGTTGTGAGAGGGAAGGAGCGACTAAACGGGTTAAGCTTGGGAATAAAAAAGAGGTAGTCGCACTACCAGGAGTATACCCAGGACCCCCAAATAGTGAACGGGAGATTGAAGAAGATACATGTAGACATATTTCTGCCTGTAGGAATAGGAGGGACATAAGAATAGTAGGAGATCTTCATTACCCCAATGTCAAATGGTTTTCAAACAATATAAGGGGTGTGATTTTCCGCCCCCCCCCCCCTCCCGCCGGATTTGGCGGGGGCGGGAATCGCACCACGCCGGTTGGCGGCTGCTCGCAGCGCCCCCCCCCCCCCCCCCCCGGCGATTCTCCGGCCCGCGATGGGCCGAGTGGCCACCTGTTTTCGTCCGGTCCCGCCGGTGTAAATTAGAGTAGGTACTTACCGGCGGGACCTGGCAGCTTCCTGGGTCCTCGGGGGGGGGGGGGAGGAGATCTGGCCCCGGGAGGTGCCCCCACGGTGGCCTGGCCCGCGATCGGGGCCCACCGATCCGCAGGCAGGCCTGTGCCGTGGGGGCACTCTACACCTCCGCGTCGGCTGCTGTGGTCCTCCACGATGGCCGGCGCGGAGATGATCCCCCTCCTGCGCATGCGCTGGGATGATGCCAGCACACGCTGGCGCTCCCGCGCATGCACCAATTCGTGACGGCCGGCAGAGGCCCTTTGGCGCTGGTTGGTGTGGTGCCAAGCGCCTTCCGCGCCGGCTGGCGGGGCGCAAACCACTCCGGCACCGGCCTGGCCCCTGAAGGTGAGGAGGATTCCGCACCTTCGGGGCGGCCCGATGCCGGAGTGGTTCACGCCACTCCTTTGCGCTGGAGTTGCCGGCCCCGCTGGTTCGCGGAGAATCCCGCCCAGGGACTTGGAGAGTGAAAAATTCATGTACTGTGTCCAGGAAATTATTTTTTCCCAATACGTGACAAGCCCAACAAGAGGAGGCACAATTCTGGATTTTGTCTTCGGAAGGACTACAATTCAGCTAAATTTGGTATTATTATGGAAAAGGGGTAAAAGTTTTAAACTGGGGTTGGGGGGGGGGGGCACATTTAACAAAACTGAGAAATGATTCGACGGAGGTAGACTGGACAAGACTGCTGAAAGATAAATCAGGTAAACCAGTGGGATGCGCTAATAAGTGAGATCCTTAGGGTAGAAAGCAGACATGCCCCCTCCCAAAATAAGAATGGTATTGCCTGATAGGAATAAGAGGAGGCCATTTAGTCCTTCAAGCCTGTCCCACCATTCAATGAGGTCGTAGCTGATCTGTGACCTAACTCGCTATATCTGCCTTTGGTCCATATCCCTTAATAACTTTGCTTCACAAAAATCTATCTATCTCAGATTTAAAATTAACAACTGATCTAACTTCAACTGCTGTTTGTGGGAGAGAGTTTCAAACCTCTACCACCTTTTGAGTGAAGGCATTCTTCCTAACATCTCTCCTGAATGCCCTAACTATTCCCCTTAGTTTTAGAATCTCCAACCAGCGGAAATAGTTGTCTTCATCTACCCTGTCTTTCCCTGTTAATATCCTGAATACTTTGATCAGATCACCCCTTAACCTGTTAAATTCGAGTGAAAACAGAGTCATATCGTGTTAGAGCCTCAAGTGGTAGGTCAGACATGGGCTCTGCCCTACAATGATGAAACATGAGCTACTGATCTCAATCATGTCAGCAAAGAAAGGCAACAAGCAAAAGCAGGCAATTCTCACAGGGAAGTATGGAAACAGTTGAAAGGTCATCAAAGAAAACTCACATACAACTCCTAATAATTGGTTTCAGAGCAATTCAGATTCAGAGTAAACCATTTCGGACAGAGATGAGATGACATTTCTTCACCCAAAGAGTGGTCAGCCTGTGGAATTCATTACCACCAGGAAGTAGTTGATGCTAAAACCTTGAATATATTCAAGAGGCGCTAGTTGCAGCACTTGGGGCGAATGGGATCAAAGGTTATGGGGAGAAATCAGGATTAGGCTATTGAGTGGGATGATTAGCCATAATCGTGATAAATGGTGGAGCAGGCTCAAAGGGTCAAAAGGCTCCTATCTTCCAGGTATCTATGTATATTTCTTTTGTTTGCAGATAATTGGTCCCTGTGTATAAATATATTACTTTTAGCAAACATAATTGAGCCACATTATGAGCTTGACTGGTTATCCTAAATTGGTTGTTTATGTAGCTGTTAGCACACTCAGGATTGTTCAGTAAATGCTGCCTAAGCATGGCATCAGATCTAATGGTCTACATGTTGAGTTTTTGTTTTAGCAATGGTGTGTTGGTTGAGTGCCTTTGGTACTCTGCCTATTACGAAAACCAAAGGAACAGGATTTCTTTTAATGAATTTAGAGTACCCAATTATTTGTTTCCAATTAAATGGCAATTTAGTGTGTCCAATGTACCTAACCTGCACATCTTTGGGTTGTGGGGGTGAAACCCACGCAGACACGGGAGAATGTGCAAACTCCACATGGACAGTGACCCAGGGCCGGGATTCGAACTCGGGTCCTCAGTGCCGTGAGGCAGCAGTGCTAACCACTGTCCCACGTGCCGCGCCTAGGAACAGGATGTTTGATCTATCAGCCAATCACTGAGATACCTGGCATCGCACCATTATTGAAATTCATACTCTATATTGCTCAATTGTGTGGGAGGCAAACATCTTTTTGGACTGACAGCAGCATCCTGTTAGTGAAAAGTACCACTTGCGTAGCCACTGAATAGCAGCAGCCTTGGTCTACACATGGGATAAAGAGCTGAATCCCAGGAGGTGAGGGGACAGTGACTGCCTTTGACTTCAAGGCAGCATTTAACCAAGTCTGGCTTCAAGGAGTCCTGGAATAATTGAAGTAAATGTGAATAAGGGGAAAACTCTCCACTGGCTGGTACATAACAAAAGATGCTTGTGGTTATTGGAGATAAACTGTCTCGGACGCTGCAGAAGTTCCACTGAGCAGTGTTCAACAGACAATATTTTCCAGCTGCTTCAATATAAGTTATTCCCCTTCATCTTAAGGTCAGAAGTAACATTCACGCCACACAAGTGACAGGCAATGAACATTTCCAACAAGCGAGAATCTAGCCATCTCAACTTGACATTGAATCACATTACCATCGCTGAGTTCCACATTATCAACATCTTCGGGTTTATCATTGACCAGATTCTGAACTGGACCAGCCATATGAATACTGTGGCTACAAGAGCAAATCAAAGGCTTTGAATTCTGCAGTTAGCAACTCACCTCCTGAGTCCCCAAAACCTGTCCACTATGCACAAGTCACACATCAGAGTGTGATGGAATACTCTCCACTTGCCTGGATGGGCTCAGTTCTAACAAACACTCAAGAAGCTCGACACCATGCAGGACAAAGCAGCCCACCTGATTGGCACCCCTTCCATCATCCACAAGATGCTCTGCGGCAACTCGCCAAAGTTCTTCTAACATCTGGAAGGACAAGGTCAGCAGACGCATGGGAATGCCACTGCCTGCAAGACACCTTCCAGGCCAACATCATCCTGATTTGGAACTAGAGCACTGTTCCGTCACTGTCTCTGGCTCAAACTCCAGGAAATGCCTTCCTAACATCACTGTGGGTGCATCTACACCATAAGGACTGCGGAGGTTCAAGAAGGCAGCTCACCACCAAGGGCTACTAGGGATGAGCAATAAATACTGATCTAGCTAGCAACACTTACATTGCGTGAAAGAATTAATAACAAAAAAAATGGCGATGTTGTTGTGGTAGCGCCGCCCCATCAAGGGGCGATCCCTCACGGTCCATATGAGCGGCTCAGGGCCTATCACACGGGAGCGCGAGGACCCGACCAATGGGGAAAAAGCGGGTGGCCTGGGAGCAAGGTCCTGGGCAGAGAGGACCCTGGAGCCAGAGAGTGAAGAATTGTTTAATGATTCTGTACCTGTGTACAGCTAAACTTTGCTTGTTACCAATAAACACTTGCTCAGTTGTACTGCAAGTCTCCAGAGTGTTGCCTTGAGCCACCACATGGGCGATGATTGTAAACCAGATTGATTGCAAGTCTGCAGTAGTTCAGATTTTGAAGGGGAAAGGAGAAGCCTCCAAAATGAACAAGTTGAAAAACATCAACAGCATTCAACAGTGAGTGAAAAATGTCCATGATTGAAAAGTTAGACTCATTCAACCAGGGCGTCAAAGACTGGAAGCAGTATATTGAGTGGCTCCATTACTTTTCTACAGCAAACAAAATAACAGGGAGGATAAATAGAAGGTTATTCTATTCATGGTCTGGTGGCCAACAACCTATAACCTCAAAGAATTTGAAGTCCCTGGAGGCTCCTGAAATAACATTTATTTGAGCAATTGGTGAAGCTGTTCAGGGAGCATTTCAATCCCAGATCCTCAATCATACTACAGAGGTACATGTTAAATTTGGCTGTCAGAGACACAGGAGAGACAATCTCCACCTTCATTGCCAAACTCTGTCAAATGGCCGAGCATTGTGAGTTTGGTACAGCACTCAGTGACATGCTGCACAATCGCTTAGTAAGCGGTTTAGCAACATAAGTGTGCAAAGGTAGCTTCTGGCTGAAGCAAAGATTACCCTGGACATGGCGACCGAGATTGCCCAGGCAACTGAATGTGCCAAGAGGGGCACGTCGGAGCTTCCAAGCATCCAAGAGGGTAAGGTGAACCGGCTAGGGGGCGGTATGGCTGCAAGGTACTCAGCCAGGTCAACAGGCAAAGAGGAAGATCAGCCACGGTCCCAGGAGCAGGATCTGTTTTCAGTGGCCAAGAAAGAAAATGAGTGATCAGCCCATAGTTCAAGATGACTGCAACCGACGTGGGGGAGACCACCTCCAAGAAGAGTGCAGCTGCAGAGAGTTTATTTGTTTTCAGTGTAATAGGAAGGGCCATATCGAGGCACGTTGTCGCATCCACCAGAATGCGGCAATTAAACAAAAAACAAGCCATGTCTCCAGTGAACAAGGTGGAGAGGAATTCAGATGAAGAACCTGAAATGTACAGACTAAACATGGGGAAAATGAGAAAAACAGCTTAATTGAGATAGTCCTGATAGTAAATGGAAGACCACTAATGATGGAGGCTGATACCGGGGGGGGGCAGGCCATGCAGTCACCCGAGGCCGAAATTGAACCCGGATCCCTGCAGCTGTGAGGAAGCAGTGCTAACCACTGTGCCACCCCTGATCATTGTGGAGGGACATTGGCCAAGACAGGATTGACTGTGCCAAATGTAGTTGAACTGGTTGGAAATATTCAAAATCTCGGATAGTGTTTTCCAGGAAGTCTTATGCAAATATAAAGATGTATTCCAGAATGAGTTGGGTCGAATAAAGGGAATAAAGACCAAGAATTAACATCAACCATGATTCCACATCAAGGTTTTTCAGGGCGAGACCTGTCCCAAAAATTGGAAGCCGAATCTAAACGCCTAGAAGAACTGTGAATAACAGACCCATGCAGTTTCCTGAATGATGTGGAGATCGTCCCTGTGTTATAACCAGGCCACTCACCTTGTCTTTGAGTTGGTGCAGTACTTTTGAGTCCATTTTGGTCCCGAGGTAAATGACCTTACTCCCTCAGAAAGTGCACTTCTCGCAATTCAGTTTGATTCCTACATCTCTAAATCGTCTCAACACCTCTCCTAGGCTTGCTAGGTGCTCTTCATGTTATGCTTTGGGATTCACTTTAATCCTACTTGCCAAGGGCTTTTCATGGCCCCTCCTAGCCCTCCTAATTTCCTGCTTAAGTACTTTCGTACTTTTTTTATACTCGAGGGTTTCAACTGTCCCCACCCTTCTACACCATATAAAAGCCTCCTTTTTCTTTTTGACGAGGTTCACAATATCCCTCATTATCCAAGGCTCCCTAAACCTCCCATACTTATCCTTCGTTCTCTCAGGAACGTGACTTTCCTGAATCCTAATCAACTGTCATTTGAAAGACTCCCACATATCCGATGTTGATTTATCGTCCAACAGCTGCACCCAATCAAAATTCTCCTATTCCTGTTTAATGTTATCGTAATTTGCCTTTTCCCAGTTTAGCACCACCCACATGCCTATCCAAAAGTACTCTAAAATCGTTTGGAATTGCGGTCACTACTCCCAAAACATTCCCCTACTGAAACCTCAACCACCTGTCCAGGCTCATTACCCAATACCAGGTCCAGTACTGTCTCTTCCCAAGCTGGACTATCTAGATATTGCCTCCAGAAGCCTTCCTGGATACACCTTACAAACTCTGCCCCATCCAAGATCCTAGCACTAAGTGAGTCCCAGTCAATATAGGGGAAATTAAAATCCCCTACCACAACAACCCTGTTACTTTTGCACCTATCGAAAATCTCTCTACCTATCTGCTTCGCTATCTGTCGCTGGAAGTTGGAGGGCCTGTAATAAACCCTCAACATTATTTATTGGATATAAATCCTATTTATTGACTACAGCTCAGCCTTCAACACTATTATTCCGACGAAACTCCTCAGCCCCCTATTATACTCCTTGAACACCTATGACTGTGTGGCCAAATTCCCCTCCAACTCGATTTTCATATTTGCTGATGACACCACGGTAGTGGATCGGATTTCAAACAATGATGAGACCGAGTACAGGAATGAGATAGAAAATCTGGTGAACTGGTGCGCTGACAATAATCTCTCCCTCAATGTCAACAAAATGAAGGAGATTGTCATCGACTTCAGAAAGCATAGAGGAGAATATGCCCCTGTCTACATCAATGGGAACGAAGTAGAAAGGGTCAAGAGCTTCAGGTTTCTAGGTGTCCAGATTACCTATAACCTGTGTTGGTCCCCCCATGCCGACACTATAGTTAAGAAAGCCCACCGACGACTCTCTCTACTTCCTCAGAAGACTAAGGAAATTTGGCATGTCAGCTACTCTCACCAACTTTTATAGATGCACCACAGAAAGCATTCTTTCTGGTTGTATCACAGCTTGGTATGGTTACTGCTCTGCCCAAGACCACAGGAAACTACAAAAGGTCATGAATGTAGCCCAGTCCATCACGCAAACCAGCCTCCCATCCATTGACTCTATCTATAATTCCCGCTGACTCGGAAAGGCAACCAGCATAATTAAGGACCCCACGCTCCCCAGACATACTCTCTTCCACCTTCTTCCGTCAGGAGAAGGTACAAAAGTTTGAGGTCACGTACCAACCGACTCAAGAACAGCTTCTTCCCCACTGCCATCAGACTTTTGAATGGACCTACCTCGTATTAAGTTGATCTTTTCTCTACATTCCAGTTATGACTGTAACATTACATTCTGTAGTATCTTCTTCCTTCCCTATGTACGGTATGTGTTGTCTGTATAGCATTCAAGAAACAACACTTTTCACTGTATACTAATACATGTGACAATAATAAATCAAATCAAATCATTATGATTGCCCCCTCCTGTTCCTGAGCTCTACCCAGATTATCTCATTTTATGAGCCCTCCCAGTTTGGCTACGATATTTTCCTTAACCTGTAATGCTACTCCCCCACCCCTTTTACATCCCCCTCTATCTCTCCTGGACCTCCAAATCCTCCAACGTTCAGCTGCCAATCCTGTCCTTCCTTTAACCATATTTCTGTGACAGTCGCAATATCATAGTTCCAAGTACTAATCAGTGATTTAAGTTCAGCTGCCTTACCTGCTATACTTTTGGCATTGAAACAAATACACTTCAGACTACTGTGTTTGAGCAGACAGTGGGATGTTGTTGTTGTCTCATTTTTGTTCTCTATTTCCCCTTCAGTTATTACACCTTCTAAGCTAACGCTCTGGTACCCTGCCCCCCCCGACAATTGTCCAGAAATCTGAAACCCTCCCCCCATCCCTCCTAAACTATCAGTTTAGCCAGGTATTTAGCTGCACTATCCTCCTTTTCCAGCCTCACTGGCATGTGGCACAGGGAGATATCCTGAGATTACAACCCTAGAGATCTTGCTTTTTAGCTTACTGCCTAACTCCCTGAACTCCTTCTGTAGGACTTCATCGCTCTTCCTGCCGTTGTCGTTAGTACCTATGTGTACTATGACTCTGGCTGTTCACCTTCCCCCTTTCACGTCAACAGAAGCGCCTATCTGTGCCCCTTACAATAGAGTCCCCTAAAACTATTGCTCTACTGCACTTTGCCCTCCCCTGCTGAGCAACAGAGCCAGTTGTGGTGCCACTGTTCAGGCTGCTGTTGTTTTCCCCTGATAGACTATCCCCGCAACAGTATCCAAAATGGTATACTTGTTAGAGAGGGGGATAGCTACAGGGGATTCCTGCACTGGCTGCCTGCCCTCTCTAGTGGTCACCCATCTGTCTTCCTGCACCTTGGGCATGACCATGTTTCTATAACTCCTATCAATGACACTTTCCACCACCTGCATGCTCCTAAGTGCATCCAACAGCCACTCCAACCGAACCACGCGGTCTGTGTTGAGCTGCCATTGGTTCCACTTCCTGCAGATGTAGTCGACCGGAATGCTGGAAGTGAGGTTGGAATTGTTTCCGGGGCCCTGCGACTGTGAAGCAGCAGTGCTAACCGCTGTACCAACGTGCGCCAAAATATTTGAACAGCACACAGAGTTATGGCTTCTTGAACCATACAGAAAATGATAAAAACTCACCTAGCAATTAGGAATGAAGATCTACACAGGCTAAACACATCAGGATTGGCAAAAGAGCCAAAGAATTCTCAAAAGATATGCACTACATCGGAAAACCGATTCCGAATCAGGTTAAACTTCCATATGTATTGACTAGAGTTCAAATAATTTCCGTAACCGCCTGCAGAATCCATAGACCACTTTATCAGCAGGCAGAGAAAAGGATACAGATAGAGGTAAGCACAGATTTAAAGTGATTTGCAAAAGAAACAAATGTGGTGTCAGAAAAAACTTTTTCACACGAGTGGTTCAAGTCTGGAATGCACTGTCTAGAAGTGTGGTGGAGACATGTCCAATCGGGGCATTCAAGAGGACATTAGATGTTTATTTGAATAGAAGCAATGTGCAGGGGTGCAGGGAAAAGGCAGGGAAATTGCACAAAGTCATGATGCTCATTTGGAGAGCTGGTGCAGACACAATGGGCCAAATGACCTCCTTCTGCACCACAGTAATTCTGTGAAATCTGGAGCAATCCTCGCAGACCAGCAAAGCTAGCAATTCTACAGAGGCATGTGGCACAAACGGCCATTGGGAGTCGCAGTGCATTAGAGCAAAGATTGATGCATCTACAAGTAGCTGTGCACTGATCCTAACAGACCATACAGAATGGATACCTTCAAGCAATTAGAATGGCCATCTCGTATCACTTCAAAAACATATACAGCAAGTGATTGACAAACCAAAACTTGACAATGATGTGCATCACGAGACGGTAAGCAGTGAACACGTTTCGCATTGTCAGTCTCATGAAAAACACAAACACGAGCCCTGAGAATTGTCAAAGACATGTATGGACAGACAAGCAGGCCATGGCAAAATGTTGTGCTATAAAACTTTCAGCGTCCAGGTGTTTAAGGATAGGCCCAATGCAATCTTATTCGGGAAACTGGAACAATCAATAAATGGGTTGCTAACCATGCCATCCAAATCTAAGGAACAAATGGGGAAAAAAATTATTTGATCAGCTTTTACTAAATTGTACTTCATGAAACTGGTGTTGAGTAATGTACTGGATATATTATTTAATAAAGGTTAGAATAATAACTCTGAGAATGAGTACTGAAATCCCACCATGGAAGCTTGAGAATTTAAGTGCTGTTTATTTATAAAAAGTTGGAGATGGACAATTATTAGTAAGTAATCATTAAGCAAACATAAAGAACTGTAAAAATCCAAATACTTCACTAATGCCTTTAAAGGTATCCTTACCCAGTCTGGCCCATATGTCACTACAGCCCTACACAATGGGGTCAACTCTTAAAAGATCTCAAAAGTTGTAGCAAACCATGATTCCATGGTTCAAACAGGCTTCCGACCATCTTCTCAGGACAACTAAAGAGCTAAAGAGGAACCATACACACTAGCTTTCCCATCAGAGCCCATATCCTTTTTTTTTAAGAAATGTTTTTTATTGAGTTTTTCAAACATGGTATATTTACAGGTGCACACAAAGAAGAGGGAGGGGGGGAAAAAAAAGAGAGAAGGTAATACAAACACGATAAAAACAACAGTGCTATATAATTAGCACGATCACGTAAATAAACAGTAAAAAACCAGGGTGTGGGGAGGTAAAAACTGGGAAAGTGTATATAAATCGAGGTACTGGAGTGGCAATTATATTATACCTGCATATGTGTCTTGGTTGGGGGGGGGGGAGCCCCCTTTCTTTTCTTGTTTTTTTTTTTAAACAGAGAGACCACATACAGCACCAGTAATACAACATAGATCTGGGGGGCGGCGCCTGGGATGTTGCTCGCTTCTCCTGGTCGGTTTTCGCTATTGCTGTGCATTTGGCAATGCTTCGGATGTTCGTCATTTCTCCCTCCTGTACTTTCTTACTCTCTGTTACTGCGTTTGCCATGGTTGTTGTTGTTTCCTGTGCTCTCCTCCCAGTTTGTGTTCCCTCATCTTCCCCCCCACCCTGGCTCCCCTCTATTGTTCTTTGCCCCCCGTCTTTCCTTCTCCCTCCCCCCCCCGCCACCCCACCTCCCTGTCCCCCTCCCCAGAGCCCATAAGAATCAGGATCAGTGAAGGTACTTCTTGAGATTTTCCCGAGGGCCACTTGTTGATATCTGCGCTACTTTTTGGTTTTCTAATACTCGCTTTTCATTCTCACTAATTCCTTTATTAGGTGATATTGTCATGTAGTAACACTGCTGTCTGCATTTGTTTTGAACTTTTCTTTTTAAGGTTCCCTTCTTCGGATGGATGAAATTATTTAATAAGGTGACACATCAAAGGTTATTGCAAAAACTAAAAGCTCAAGGTGTACGGGGTAACATGTTGGCTTAAGACGGAAGATTGGCTAGCTAACAGGAAACAGAGAGTATAGAAAGATAGGTAGGAAAGCTGTGAAGAGGATATAAGGAGGCTACAAAGGGACATAGACAGGTTAAGGTAATGAGCAAAGATCAGGGGCGAAATTCTCCGACCCCCCGCCGGGTCGGAGAATCGCTGGGGGCTGGCGTGAATCCCGCCCCCGCCGGTTGCCGAAGTCTCCGGCACCAGAGATTCGGCGGGGGCGGGAATCGCGCCGCGCCGGTTGCCGCGCCGGTTGGCGTGCCCCCCCGCTCGATTCTCCGGCCCGGATGGGCCGAAGTCCCGCTGCTAAAATGCCTGTCCCGCCGGCGTAAATTAAACCACCTACCTTACCGGCGGGACAAGGCAGCGGGGGCGGGCTCCGGGGTCCTGGGGGGGGCGCGGGGCGATCTGGCCCCGGGGGGTGCCCCCACGGTGGCCTGCCCGCGATCGGGGCCCACCAATCCGCGGGCGGGCCTGTGCCGTGGGGGCACTCTTTCCCATCCACCTCCGCCACGGTCTCCACCATGGCGGAAGCAGAAGAGACTCCCTCCACTGCGCATGCGTGGGAAGCTGTCAGCAGCTGCTGACGCTCCCGCGCATGCGCCGCCCAGAGATGTCATTTCCGCCAGCTGGCGGGGCGGAAAAGGCCTTTTCCACCAGCTGGCGGGGCGGAAATTCGTCCAGCACCGTCCTAGCCCCTCAATGTTGGGGCTCGGCCCCCAAAGATGCGCGATGCCCGTCTGATTTGCGCCGTTTTGGGCACCAGTCGGCGGACATCGCGCCTTTTCCGGAGAATTTCGCCCCTGAAAAATGGAGCATAATGTGTGAGAATGTGAAACATTAATAGAAGGATAGGTCACAGATCAGCAGTGATCCCAGTTAATTGTGGAGTAGACTCGAGAGACTAAATGGCCTACTCTTGTTCCTATGTTGTACGATTGGAATAGTGAATAGTGAATAATATAGAAGATGCCTCAAGGCAAACTATTCTCCTTACTGGAAACTAGCTACTGGATGACATGAAAATTTCACAACATATCAGGTCATTTCAAAAGACATCAGACATTCCAGATTCTTTTCGAACAAGATCATTTATTGAACAAGTTTGTTCACAACTCAATGTATTTACAAAAGCATGCAGTATTGTTGAGATACTGTACAGTTCAAATATGGTTTTCTTGATGGGCAACCAATTTGCAAGAAGTTAATTCAACAAACTAAGGAAAGACATGTATTTGCACAGAACCATTAATTACAACAGGACATTTTCAAGTGCTCTACAGCCCCAATGAAGCAATTTTTAAAATGTCAGAATCATGTTTTGTAAAAGATACGGCAGCCAATTTTCTTAAAGCAGGCTCCGACAAGCAACAATGTGATGATTGTTGGATAATGTGTTATTGTGGTGCTCAGTAAGGGATGAAGATGGGAAAGAATATAGGGGTAACTCCCCTGCTCTTTAGGAATTAAAAGAAATGGAGCAGAGTGGCGCAGTGTAAGTGTGCTGGGCCCAAAACCCAGAGGTCGATTGATCGAAACCTTGGCTGTTTACATTTTATGGGCAGCATGGTGCACAGCGGTTAGCACTGTTCCTTCACAGTGCCAGGGACCCGGGTTCTATTCCCGGCTTGTGTCCCTGTCTGTGCGGAGTTTGCACGTTCTCCCCGTGTCTGCGTGGGTTTCCACCGGGTGCTCCAGTTCCCTCCCGCAGTCCAAGGATATGCGGATTAGGCGGATTGGTCATGCTAAATTTCCCCTTGTGACCAAAAGTTAACTGGAGTTGTAGAGTTACGGGGATACAGTGGAGGTGTGGGCTTAGGTAGGGTGCTCTCGGGGCAGCATGGTGGCACAGTGGTTAGCATTGGGACTACGGCACTGAGGACCTAGATTTGAATCCCGGCCCCGAGTCACTGTCTGTGTGGAGTTTGCACATTCTCCCCGTGTCCGTGTGGGTTTCACCCCCACAACGCAAAGATGTGCAAGTTAGGTGGATTAGCCTTGCTAACTTACCCCTTAATTGGAAAAAAAATAATTGGGTACTCTAAAATTTAAAAAAAGATAGGGTGCTCTCAATGGGCCGAATGGCCTCCTTCTGCACTGTAAATTCTATGATTGTAAATAATTCTCCCGTTCTCCATTTTGAATATGAAAATTCTAACTAGTTGACTCAAGGTAACTTTTTGGGATAGTGTTTCACATTTGCAGCATCTTTTAAAAATTAATTGCAAGCAATTGGTGCTCTCCAATGTTATTTGGTTTGTTCTGCCAATTTCAGGTACCTTTTGTGGTAGTAGGCATTAGGGGTCATGTGGGACTGTGAAGCCGTGATGTCATTGGCTGACAGATCCCGGGTCCTGGTTGGACGTTGACCTCTAGCTCCACCCTGAAGGCGGAGTATAAGTACCAGGAGTCCTCCCCCGCAGGCAGTCTACTACTGAACTGCGGGGGAACAGTCACGCTTAATAAAGCCTCATCGACTTCACTCTATTCGTCTCTCGGAGTCTTTGTGCGCTACAATTTATTAAGCGTGACTAAAGGACTACGGAGCTCAGGATCATCCCGGAATGCCTGAGGATCAGCCCCCACGCAGTGAACGCAGCAGCAGCTTTCAAGCACTGGCAGACTTGTTTCGAGGCCTACCTCAGAACGGCCACCGGCCGGGTCACAGAAGACCAAAAGCTACAGGTCATGCACTCGAGGTTAAGCACGGAGATTTTCTCCCTCATCGAAGACGCAGAGGATTTCCAGACGGCGTTCGCAGCACTAAAAAGTCTCTATGTTCGCCCAGTAAACCAGATCTACGCTCACTATCAACTCGCAACGAGACGGCAAAGTCCCGGAGAATCGATAGATGAATTCTACGCCGCGCTACTAATTTTGGGACGGGCCTGCAGCTGCCCGCCGGTGAACGCAAATGAACACACGGACATGTTAATGCGCGATGCTTTTGTGGCAAGTATGACTCCTCCCAAATCCGCCAAAGACTTCTAGAAAAAGAGTCGCTCGGACTCTCAGAGGCACGGGCCCTAGCAGCCTCCCTAGACGTGGCCGCGCGAAATACCCGCGCCTACGGCCCCGACCGCGCGGCAGCCCATTGGGCTCCATACGCACCCGTTGCGACAAACCCACCCCGCCCCGGACACCCCACAGGCTTGCGCGGTTCAAACGCCAAGTCTCACCGGGGGAGCCTGCTGCTATTTTTGCGGCCAGGCGAAACACCCCCGGCAGCGCTGCCCGGCCCGCGCAGCGATCTGTAAGAGCTGCGGGAAAAAGGGCCATTTCGCGGCTGTGTGCCGGTCCCGCGAGGTCGCCGCTGTGCCGGGAGAACAGGGAGCCCTGCACGCCGTTTACGCTCCCCAACCCCCCCAGCGCCCCATGTATGACCCGCCGGCGCTACCACTCTGGGTCCCGACCACAGCTCTCCCCGGAGAACAGGGAGCCCTGCACGCCGTTTACGCTCCCCAACCACCCGTCCCGCGCCCCATGTATGACCCGCCGGCGCTACCACTTTGGGTCCCGGCCACCGCTGTCCCCAGAGAAGAGGGAGTCCTGCATGTTCCTAACGCTCCCCAACCCCCCAGCGCCCCATTTGCGACCGGCAGGCGCCGCCATTTTGGGTCCCGGCCACCACGAGGGGAGGAAGGGTGCCGCCATCTTGGTCCACCCCAGACCTGTGCGATGCATGGGGGCGGCCATTTTGTCCACCCCCGCCGCCATCTTGTGACCCCCCAGCCATGTGCGATGCATGGGGGCAGCCATATTGTTCACCCCCGACGCCATCTTGGACGGCAACAACGGATCCCAGTGTCGACGGCTCCACGGGGTTCGAAGAAGATGCTCAACCATTACAACCAGGTCTGGCTTCAATGGCACTGGACCAAGCACGGCCCCGGACGCTCCAGACGACGACGACAACGGTGTTGATAAACGGGCACGAGACACCATGCCTGGTCGACTCCGGGAGCACGGAGAGCTTTATCCACCCCGACACGGTAAGACGCTGTTCTTTGACCATCCGTCCCAGCGCACAAAAGATTTCCCTAGCTGCAGGATCCCACTCCGTACAGATCAAAGGCTACTGCATAGTTACCCTAACGGTGCAAGGGAGGGAGTTCAAAAACTACAGGCTCTACGTCCTTCCCCAACTCTGCGCCCCCACATTACTGGGATAAGACTTCCAGTGCAATCTACAGAGCCTAACCTTCAAATTCGGGGGCCCAATACCCCCACTCACTATCTGCGGCCTTGCAACCCTCAAGGTGCAACCCCCATCCTTGTTTGCAAACCTCACCCCGGATTGCAAACCCGTCGCCACTAGGAGCAGACGGTACAGCGCCCAGGACCGGACCTTCATTCGGTCCGAAGTCCAGCGGCTACTAAAGGAGGGCATAATCCAGGCCAGCAATAGTCCCTGGAGAGCACAGGTGGTAGTAGTAAAGACAGGGGAGAAGCAAAGGATGGTCATAGACTATAGCCTGACCATCAGCAGGTACACACAACTAAACGCGTACCCTCTCCCCCGCATATCCGACATGGTCAATCGGATTGCCCAATATAAGGTCTTCTCCACCGTGGACCTCAAGTCCGCCTACCATCAGCTCCCCATCCGCCCAAGTGACCGCAAGTACACAGCCTTCGAGGCAGACGGGCGATTATACCATTTCCTAAGGGTCCCATTTGGCGTCACAAACGGGGTCTCGGTCTTCCATCGAGAGATGGACCGAATGGTTGATCAACACGGGTTACGGGCCACGTTCCCGTATCTCGACAATGTAACCATCTGCGGCCACAATCAGCAGGACCACGACGCCAACCTCCAAAAATTCCTCCAGACCGCTAAAGCCTTGAACCTCACGTACAACTAGGACAAGTGCGTTTTTAGCACAAACCGGCTAGCCATCCTGGGCTACGTAGTGCGCAATGGGATAATAGGCCCCGACCCCGAACGTATGCGCGCCCTCATGGAATTTCCCCTCCCGCACTGCTCAAAAGCCCTAAAACGCTGCTTGGGGTTCTTTTCGTACTACGCCCAGTGGGTCCCCCAGTACGCAGACAAGGCCCGCCCCCTAATACAGACCACGACCTTCCCTCTGTCGACAGAGGCTTGCCAGGCCTTCAGCCGCATCAAAGCGGATATCGCAAAGGCCACGATGCGCGCCATCGACGAGTCCCTCCCCTTCCAGGTCGAGAGCGACGCCTCCGACGTAGCTCTAGCGGCCACCCTTAACCAAGCGGGCAGATCCATGGCCTTTTTCTCCCAAACCCTCCACGCTTCAGAAATCCGCCACTCCTCAGTGGAAAAGGAAGCCCAAGCCATAGTGGAAGCGGTGCGACATTGGAGGCATTACCTGGCCGGCAGGAGATTCACTCTCCTCACGGACCAACGGTCGGTAGCCTTCATGTTCGATAATGCACAGCGGGGCAAAATCAAAAACGACAAGATCTTAAGGTGGAGGATCGAGCTCTCCACCTTCAACTACGAGATCTTGTATCGTCCCGGAAGGCTGAACGAGCCGTCCGATGCCCTATCCCGCGGCACATGTGCCAACGCACAAATTAACCGCCTCCAAACCCTCCACGAGGACCTCTGCCACCCGGGGGTCACTCGGTTCTACCACTTTATTAAGTCCCGCAACCTCCCATACTCTTTGGAGGAGGTCCGTACAGTCACAAGGAACTGCCACATCTGCGCAGAGTGCAAACCGCATTTTTTCAGGCCGGATGGTGCGCACCTGATTAAGGCTTCCCGCCCCTTTGAACGCCTTAGTCTGGATTTCAAAGGACCCCTCCCCTCCACCAACCGCAACACATACTTCCTTAATGTGGTGGACGAGTACTCCCGCTTCCCATTCGCCATCCCCTGCCGTGACATGACCGCGGCCACAGTCATTAAAGCCCTGAACACCATATTCACACTGTTCGGTTGCCCCGCATACGTCCACAGCGACAGGGGGTCCTCCTTCATGAGTGATGAGCTGCGCCAGTTCCTGCTCAGCAACGGTATAGCCTCGAGCAGGACGACCAGCTACAACCCCCGGGGGAACGGGCAAGTAGAGAGGGAGAACGGCACGGTCTGGAAGACCGTCCTACTGGCCCTACGGTCCAGCGACCTCCCAGTTTCACGGTGGCAGGAGGTCCTCCCGGACGCCCTCCACTCCATCCGGTCGCTACTGTGTACTAGCACTAACCAAACGCCCCATGAGCGCCTCCTTGTCTTCCCCAGGAAGTCCTCCTCTGGAACGTCGCTGCCGACCTGGCTGGCGGCCCCAGGACCCATCTTGCTCCGAAAACATGTGCGGGCGCACAAGTCGGACCCGTTGGTCGAAAGGGTTCACCTCCTTCACGCGAACCCGCAGTGCGCTTACGTGGAGTACCCCGACGGCCGACAGGACACGGTCTCCCTGCGAGATCTGGCGCCCGCCGGCAACACACACACCCCCCCCCGACACCAATCACCCCCTTCTTGCCACCGCCGCACCCCGCGACCGCCCCCTTCCCAGGAGGATCGGTCCTCCTCCCAGGCCCGACCAGGAGTGAAGCCCAAGCTGAAACCGTAAGGCTCCCGGAGACGACAACACCGGAACAAGCACCACCACCACCACCGGGGCCGAGGCGATTGACACGGACGACCAGACCGCCTGACCGACTCGTGGCGTCGATCTAACACTACAATATGTGGACTTTTAACGAGAACATTTTGTCTTTTTTTTCCTGACGATTACTGTAACTAGTTCGAAACAAAAAAAACCTTGTACATACTGTAATAACATGTGAAAGGTTTCCTCCCAGGACCAGCCTTGTAAACCCTTACCACCATGCGAAGCATCACCCCGCCGGGTTCATTTTTAACAAGGGGTGAATGTGGTAGTATGCATTAGGGGTCATGTGGGACTGTGAAGCCGTGATGTCATTGGCTGACAGATCCCGGGTCCTGGTTGGACGTTGACCTCTAGCTCCGCCCTGAAGGTGGAGTATAAGTACCAGGAGTCCTCCCCAGCAGGCAGTCTACTACTGAAATGCGGGGGAACAGTCACGCTTAATAAAGCCTCATCGACTTCACTCTATTCGTCTCTCGGAGTCTTTGTGCGCTACACCTTTCCTCTCAATAATTCGGTTTAAAGTGACTGCTGACAAACATGTCAGGATATTGACTTCCAAAGAATACATACAAATTAATTATGCAGCAATCAGCTAAACATCAGATAATCACAAAATCTTTGCAGTCCACAAGGAGGGCATTCGGCACATCAAGTCTGCTCTAACAAAGCATTCTACCTAGTCCCACTCCTCTACCTTTTCCCTGTAACCCTGCCCATTCGTTCATTTCAAATAGCAATCCAATTCCCTTTTGAAATCTTGATCGAACCTGTCTCCACCATCCTCTCAGGGATTTTGTTCCAGACTCCAGCCACCATCTGGGTGAAAACATTTTTCCTCGCATCATTTCTACTCCTTCACAGTATTTTGAATCTGTTCCTTCTAGTTCTTGATGCTCTCAAGTGGGAATAATCTCTCACTATTTACCCTGTCCATACCCCTCTGGATCTTGAATACAGAGCATAGAACATACAGTACAGAAGGAGGCCATTCAGCCCATCGAGTCTGCACCGACCCACTTAAGCCCTCACTTCCACCCTATCCCCGTAACCCAATAACCCCTCCTAACCTTTTTGGTCTCTAAGGGCAATTTATCATGGCCAATCCACCTAACCTGCATGTCTTTGAACTGTGGGAGGAAACCGGAGCACCCATCTTTGGACTGTGGGAGTAAACCGGAGCACTCCTTTTAGCCATTCCCCCTCACCACCCAAGAAACAGTCCCAACATCTCCAATATCCTCAGAGCTACAGTTGTTTATCGCTGGAATCATTCTTGTGAATCTCCTCTAAACTCGCTCCAATGCCTTCACATCCTTTCTAAAGTATGAAATACAAGAAATACAAACAATATTTCAGATGAGGCCAAACTAGTGTTTTATACAAGTTCAGCATGACCTACTTACTCTTGTACTCAATGCCCCAATAATAAAGCCTAAGATACTATATGGTTTATTAATTGCTCACTTAACATGCCCTGCAATCTTCTTTTTTTTTTAAATAAAATATTTTATTGAAAATTTTTGGTCAACCAACACAGGACATTGTGCATCCTTTACACAATATTATAACAACACAAATAACAATGACCTATTTTATAAACAGAAAATGAATAAATAATAAATAACAAAAATGAAAACTAACCCTAATTGGCAACTGCCTTATCACAAGTAACACTCTCCAAAAATATAATTTAACAGTCCAATATATAATTATCTGTAGCAACGACCTATACATATTATACAGTATATATTAACAACCCTGAGAGTCCTTCTGGTTCCTCCTCCCCCCCGCCTCCCCCCCTCCCACCCCCCCACCCCTCCTGGGCTGCTGCTGCTGCCTTCTTTTTTCCATTCCATCTATCTTTCTGCAAGGTATTCGACGAACGGTTGCCACCGCCTGGTGAACCCTTGAGCCGACCCCCTTAGAACGAACTTAATCCGCTCTAACTTTATAAACCCTGCCATGTCATTTATCCAGGTCTCCACCCCCGGGGGCTTGGCTTCTTTCCACATTACTAATATCCTGCGCCGGGCTACTAGGGACGCAAAGGCCAAAACATCGGCCTCTCTCGCCTCCTGCACTCCCGGCTCTTGTGCAACCCCAAATATAGCCAACCCCCAGCTTGGTTCGACCCGGACCCCCACTACTTTTGAAAGCACCTTTGTCACCCCCATCCAAAACCCCTGTAGTGCCGGGCATGACCAAAACATATGGGTATGATTCGCTGGGCTTCTCGAGCACCTCGCACACCTATCCTCCACCCCAAAAAATTTACTGAGCCGTGCTCCAGTCATATGCGCCCTGTGTAATACCTTAAACTGAATCAGGCTTAGCCTGGCACACGAGGACGACGGGTTTACCCTGCTTAGGGCATCTGCCCACAGCCCCTCCTCGATCTCCTCCCCAGCTCTTCTTCCCATTTCCCTTTTAGTTCATCTACCATAGTCTCCCCTTCGTCCCTCATTTCCCTATATATATCTGACACCTTACCATCCCCCACCCATGTCTTTGAGATCACTCTGTCCTGCACCTCTTGTGTCGGGAGCTGCAGGAATTCCCTCACCTGTTGCCTCGCAAAAGCCCTCAGTTGCATATACCTGAATGCATTCCCTTGGGGCAACCCACATTTCTCGGTCAGCGCTCCCAGACTCGCGAACTTCCCATCCACAAACAGATCTTTCAGTTGCGTTATTCCTGCTCTTTGCCACATTCCATATCCCCCATCCATTCCCCCCGGGGCAAACCTATGGTTGTTTCTTATCGGGGACCCCCCGAAGGCTCCAGTCTTTCCCCTATGCCGTCTCCACTGTCCCCAAATCTTCAGTGTAGCCACCACCACCGGGCTTGTGGTGTAGTTCCTCGGTGAGAACGGCAATGGGGCTGTCACCATAGCCTGTCGGCTAGTCTCCCTACAGGACGCCCTCTCTAATCTCTTCCACGCCGCTCCCTCCTCGTCTCCCATCCACTTACTCACCATTGAAATATTAGCGGCCCAATAATACTCACTTAGGCTCGGTAGTGCCAGCCCCCCCCCCCCTATCCCTGCTACGCTGTAAGAATCCCTTCCTCACTCTCGGGGTCTTCCCGGCCCACACAAAACCCATGATGCTCTTTTCAATCCTTTTAAAAAAAGCCTTCGTGATCACCGGGAGGCACTGAAACACAAAGAGGAATCTCGGGAGGACCACCATCTTAACCGCCTGCACCCTCCCAGCCAGTGACAGGGATACCATATCCCATCTCTTGAAATCCTCCTCCATTTGTTCCACCAACCGCGTTAAATTTAACCTATGCAATGTGCCCCAATTCTTGGCTATCTGGATCCCCAGGTAACGGAAGTCCCTTATTACCTTCCTCAACGGTAGGTCCTCTATTTCTCTACTCTGCTCCCCTGGATGCACCACAAACAACTCACTTTTCCCCATGTTCAATTTATACCCTGAAAAATCCCCAAACTCCCCAAGTATCCGCATTATTTCTGGCATCCCCTCCGCCGGGTCTGCGACATATAGTAACAAATCGTCCGCATACAAAGATACCCGGTGTTCTTCTCCTCCTCTAAGTACTCCCCTCCACTTCTTGGAACACCTCAACGCTATCGCCAGGGGCTCAATCGCCAGTGCAAACAATAATGGGGACAGAGGGCATCCCTGCCTTGTCCCTCTATGGAGCCGAAAATATGCAGATCCCCGTCCATTCGTGACCACGCTCGCCATCGGGGCCCTATACAACAGCTGCACCCATCTAACATACCCCTCTCCAAAACCAGATCTCCTCAACACCTCCCACAAATAATCCCACTCCACTCTATCAAATGCTTTCTCGGCATCCATCGCCACGACTATCTCCGTTTCCCCCTCTGGTGGGGGCATCATCATTACCCCTAACAGCCTCCGTATATTCGTGTTCAGCTGTCTCCCCTTCACAAACCCAGTTTGGTCCTCGTGGACCACCCCCGGGACACATTCCTCTATTTTCATTGCCATTACCTTGGCCAGGATCTTGGCATCTACATTTAGGAGGGAAATAGGTCTTTAGGACCCGCATTGTAGCGGGTCCTTTTCCTTCTTTAAGAGAAGCGATATCGTTGCTTCAGACATAGTCGGGGGCAGTTGTCCCCTTTCCTTTGCCTCATTAAAGGTCCTCGTCAATACCGGGGCGAGCAAGTCCACATATTTTCTATAGAATTCGACTGGGAATCCATCCGGTCCCGGGGCCTTTCCCACCTGCATGCTCCTAATTCCTTTCACCACTTCTTCTACCTCGATCTGTGCTCCCAGTCCCACCCTTTCCTGCTCTTCCACCTTGGGAAATTCCAGCCGATCCAAAAAGCCCATCATTCTCTCCCTCCCACCCGGGGGTTGAGCTTCATATAATTTTTTATAAAATGTCTTGAACACTCCATTCACTCTCTCCGCTCCCCGCTCCATCTCTCCTTCCTCATCCCTCACTCCCCCTATTTCCCTCGCTGCTCCCCTTTTCCTCAATTGGTGTGCCAGCAACCTGCTCGCCTTCTCCCCATATTCGTACTGTACACCCTGTGCCTTCCTCCATTGTGCCTCTGCAGTGCCCGTAGTCAGCAAGTCAAATTCTACATGTAGCCTTTGCCTTTCCCTGTACAGTCCCTCCTCCGGTGCTTCCGCATATTGTCTGTCCACCCTCAAAAGTTCTTGCAGCAACCGCTCCCGTTCCTTACTCTCCTGCTTCCCTTTATGTGCCCTTATTGATATCAGCTCCCCTCTAACCACCACCTTCAGCGCCTCCCAGACCACTCCCACCTGGACCTCCCCATTATCATTGAGTTCCAAGTACTTTTCAATGCACCCCCTCACCCTTAGACACCCCGCCTCATCTGCCATTATTCCCATGTCCATTCTCCAGGGTGGGTGCCCTCCTGTTTCCTCCCCTATCTCCAAGTCTACCTAGTGTGGAGCGTGATCCGAAATGGCTATAGCCGTATACTCCGTTCCCCTCACCTTCGGGATCAACGCCCTTCCCAGCACAAAAAAGTCTATTCGCGAGTAGACTTTATGGACATAGGAGAAAAACGAGAACTCCTTACTCCTGGGTCTGCTAAATCTCCACGGGTCTACACCTCCCATCTGCTCCATAAAATCTTTAAGTACCTTGGCTGCTGCCGGCCTCCTTCCAGTCCTGGACTTCGATCTATCCAGCCCTGGTTCCAACACCGTATTAAAATCTCCGCCCATTATCAGCTTTCCCATCTCTAGGTCCGGAATGCGTCCTAGCATCCGCCTCATAAAATTGGCATCATCCCAGTTCGGGGCATATACGTTTACCAAAACCACCGTCTCCCCCTGTAGTTTGCCACTCACCATCACGTATCTGCCCCCGTTATCCACCACTATAGTCTTTGCCTCGAACATTACCCGCTTCCCCACTAATATAGCCACCCCCCTGTTTTTCGCATCTAGCCCCGAATGGAACACCTGCCCCACCCATCCTTTGCGTAGCCTAACCTGGTCTATCAGTTTCAGGTGCGTTTCCTGTAACATAACCACATCTGCCTTCAGTTTCTTAAGGTGTGCGAGTACCCGTGCCCTCTTTATCGGCCCGTTCAGCCCTCTCACGTTCCACGTGATCAGCCGGGTTGGGGGGCTTCCTACCCCCCCCCTTGTCGATTAGCCATCCCCTTTTCCAGCTCCTCACCCGGTTCCCACGCAGCTGTATCTCCCCCAGGCGGTGCCCCCCCCGCCCATCCCCTCCCATACCAGCTCCCCCCTCTCCCCAGCAGCAGCAACCCAGTAATTCCCCCCTCCCACCCCCCCCCCCGCTAGATCCCCCGCTAGCGTAATTACTCCCCCCATGTTGCTCCCAGAAGTCAGCAAACTCTGGCCGACCTCGGCTTCCCCCCGTGACCTCGGCTTCCCCCCGTGACCTCGGCTCGCACCGTGCGACGCCCCCTCCTTCCTGCTTCTCTATTCCCGCCATGATTATCATAGCGCGGGAACCAAGCCCGCGCTTCTCCCTGGGCCCCGCCCCCAATGGCCAACGCCCCATCTCCTCCACCTCCCCTCCTCCCCCCATCACCACCTGTGGAAGAGAGAAAAGTTACCACATCGCAGGATTAGTACATAAAACTCCCCTTTCCCCCCTTTTTAACCCCCCTCTTCGCCCCCCACATTCGCCCCAACACTTTGTTCAAACGTTCTTTTTAATAACCCGCTCATTCCAGTTTTTCTTCCACAATACAAGTCCACGCTTCATCCGCCGTCTCAAAGTAGTGGTGCCTCCCTCGATATGTGACCCACAGTCTTGCCGGTTGCAGCATTCCAAATTTTATCTTCTTTTTATGAAGCACCGCCTTGGCCCGATTAAAGCTCGTCCTCCTTCTCGCCACCTCCGCACTCCAGTCTTGATAAATGCGGATCACCGCGTTCTCCCATTTACTGCTCCGAGTTTTCTTTGCCCATCTAAGGACCATTTCTCTATCCTTAAAACGGAGGAATCTCACCACTATGGCTCTGGGAATTTCTCCTGCTCTCGGTCCTCGCGCCATCACGCGGTATGCTCCCTCCACCTCCAACGGACCCGCCGGGGCCTCCGCTCCCATTAACGAGTGCAGCATCGTGCTCACATATGCCCCGACGTCCGCTCCCTCCGCACCTTCAGGAAGACCAAGAATCCTCAAGTTGTTCCTCCTTGCGTCGTTCTCCAGTGCCTCCAACCTTTCCACACATCGTTTCTGATGTGCCTCATGCATCTCCGTCTTCACCACCAGGCCCTGTATGTCGTCCTCATTCTCGGCTGCCTTTGCCTTCACGACCCGAAGCTCCCGCTCCTGGGTCTTTTGTTCCTCCTTTAGCCCTTCGATCGCCTGTAGTATCGGGGCCAACAGCTCTTTCTTCATTTCCTTTTTGAGCTCTTCCACACAGCATTTCAAGAACTCTTGTTGTTCAGGGCCCCATGTTAAACTGCCACCTTCCGACGCCATCTTGGTTTTTGCTTGCCTTCCTTGCCGCTGTTCTAAAGGATCCACTGCAATCCGGCCACTTTCTCCTCCTTTTTTCATCCGTATCCAGGGGGGATTCCCTTCTGGTTTACCGCACAGTGTTTTTAGCCGTCAAAATTGCCGTTGGGGCTTCAAGAGCCCAAAAGTCCGTTTCACTGGGAGCTGCCGAAACGTGCGACTCAGCTGGTCATCGCCGCACCCGGAAGTCATGCCCTGCCATCTTCAATGACTCATGTAGGTATACACTGAGGTCCCTCTGTTCCTGCACCTCTTTTCGAGTTTCTTCCTTTATTTTATGCTGTCTCTCCAATGAATCAGCTCACAATTTTATACACTGAGTTTCATTTTCCACTCGTCTGCTTAATCCACCAACATGCCTATGTCCTTTTGAAGTTCAAGACTATCCTCATCACAGCTGACAATGTTTCCAATCTTCTTATCTACTCAAAATTTTGAAACCATGCAACACCACCAGTCTAGGTTATTAATACACATCAGGAAGAGCAAGGGTCCCAACACTGACCCCTGAGGAACTACAAACCTTCCTCTAATCTGAAAAACAAATATTTATCACCACTCTCCTTTTCCTGTCATTCAGCCAATTCTTTATCCAAGATGCCTACTTTCTCTTTTTGCATGAGCAAGAATTCTGCTCATGAACAGTTTAGTTCACATTTACTTCATATTTCAGGTATATTTTTCCCAAACCTAATGCACCTCCTAACATGGTTGTACATGTTTCAATGACTCATAGATTAGAGCTCCTTCGCACAGAAGCTCCTGAGTTACATTGTAAGTCTGTACATAAATATAGAAACAAACAGGAGTTTTCCAGCTGAACGAAATATTTTTAATAAAGCTCCCCAGCCTGACAGACCACATAAAGCTACAAACCACTCACCACATTTAGGTTTAACAGAAAACAAGAGCCGAGTGAGGACAAAAGTAATCCCAAATTGTGGCAATGAACAATGTGGAACATTAAAATACTGATATTTAAAATGAGAAAAAGGGAAAACTGCCTTTATAAATCAAAAGATGGCATGCGAATAACGCAATTTAGTCTATACAACCTGATGTAAACCGTGCCAGATCTCATATATGAGGAAACCAGGACTAGACTTAGTTCAGACTTAGGACACCTTAGTTCCAATAGAACTGGGAATGAGGACAAAGATGTCAAACAGGCATTTCTTTCAATATGGTTGATCCCGGGTATGGAGGGATTTTCTTGTCAGGAGAGATTGAGTAGGTTGGGCCTCTATGTACTCATTGGAGTTTAGAAGAATGAGTGGTGACCTTATTGAGACATGCAGGATTCTGAAGGGCGTTAACAGAGTAGATGCTGAGAGGTTGTTTCACCTTGTGGGAGAGTCTAGGGCCAGACAGCATAATCTCATGGAAAGGGGTTATCCATTTAAGAAAGAGATGAGGAGGAATTGCTTCTCCCAGAGGGTAGAGAATCTGTTGAATTCTTTACAGCAGACAGCTGTAGAGGCTGAGCCATTAAGTATGTTCAAGGCTGAGATAGATAGCTTTTAATCAGTAAGGGAATCAAGGGTTATGGGGATAAGGCGGGTAAGTAGAGTTGAGGATTATCATTTCAGATCAGTCATGATCTCATTGAATGGCAGAGCAGAATCAATAGGCCGAATGGCCTACTTCTGCTCGTACATCTTATGATCTTATGGTTCACTCCTTGGAAATGACTTCTGGTGACGGGGATGTGCTGAGAAGTCGTACATCAAGTGGCTCTACTCCCACGAAGCTGAAAAATTGGCACTTTTTGCCCAAAAAACGGCCGTAAACGATACAATTCACCTCCCCACCACTAACAAAACAACTCAGACTTTGATAGAGCAAGAGGAGCCGACCTGCCGCATGAAAAGTCCCCCTCACACTGGGGGATGGATGGAGGATGTTCCTCTCAAGAGAGTTGAAGGAACACAGAGAAGAAACAAAATCGGACATACCGGCTGCAGTGAAGTGTGCGTTGGATGAAGCTCTGACGGCCATGCAGATGGCCATGGGCAAAGCCAAAACACAACTGGAGGCCCAGGAGGCAACAATTAAAGATCTGGAGAGGGCTGCAATGGACCAAAACGACCGGATCGTCGCCTGGAAAAGGACGTGGCAGGGCTGGTTGTGACACAAGGCAACCTTGGAAGAAAGGTTAAGGAACAGGAGAACCGGTCAAGGTGGCAGAACCTGCAAATCGGAGACCTATCGGAAGGGATCGAAGGTAGGAACCCCTCAGACGATGTGGCCCAAATGCTGGGTAACCTGGTGGGGAGGGATAGCTTCCCCAACCCACCAGAAATCGACAGAGTGCACCAGTCGCTCCAACCAAAATCCAACACTGGGGAACAGCTGAGGGTGATAATTGCAAAAACGCACCGGGGAAGAATCCTGCGCTGGACCAGGCAGTCCAAAAACTGAAGCTGGATAGGTCACAAGATCCAGATCTATCAGGATATTGAGGCTGACCTGGTGAGGCACCAGGCCGACTTTAACAAATCTTAGGCCACGCTGTACAGAAACAGTGTGAGATTCGGAATGCTGTACCCAGCCAAGCTCTGGGTCACGTATCAAGGCAGAGAGCACTTTTTCACGGTCCCGGCGGACACTGACAAGTTCGGAGCAAAGAACGCACTGGAGAAGTGGCAGCAGGGACAGCGGTGAAGAGCCCGCAGAATGAGACTCTTATAACGCAATGTTTTAACAAAAAATGTACTCTCCCTTTTACAGTCTGTGCAGCCAACAGTAGACCATTGCCACAGCGACTGCTTTACGTGGGTGAACACTGCCTTGTTTTGGAGACAAAAGAGGGAAAGATGTGCAAGTACAGCTGAGCACAGGGGAAGGTGGGGAATATGGCGGTCAGGGAGCCCAGAGATCGGGCAGCGGGAGGATATGCAACATTCCCCGGTCGTGGAGCCATCACACTAGCAAGGCAGCTAGCACCGGGATTCATGAAGAAGAAAGAGGCCGCGGCTTGTCTCCCGCAAGGGGAAAGGCACCTCCTGGTGTGGAGATGCGGCGGGGGGGGGGGGGGAAAGAGATGGAAGGGGGGGGGGGGGGGAGAAATAAGTGAAGAAAGATGGAGGGCAGTAAACTGGCTACAACTGGCCACACTTGGCTGGATGGGACAGACCTACGATTCCTGTTACGGGACGAGGGCAAGGGGGTAGGGTAGCCATTTTGTTAAGAAATAAGAGGACGATGTTCACGGCAACAAAGACAGTTACGGACCCAGGGGGACGGTACGTCATTATCAGCAGTGTCCCAGACGGGGCACTGGTAGTCCTCGTTAACATGCACACTCCCAACTGGGGCAACACGGAGTTTATAAAAAAGACCATGGTGTAAATCCCCGACATAAACTCACACCGACTGATCATGGGGGGGGGGGACTTTAACTGTGTACAGGACCCACGGACGGACAGGTCGAACCCAAAAACCTCCTACAAGTCGAAGGAACTCAGCCTATTCATGGAGCAGATTGGGTCAGTGGACCCATGGCGATTCACCCACCCAGGGCAGAAGGAGTTCTCCTTCTTCTCCCAAGTACATGACATCTATTCACGGAGCATCTTCTTTGTAGTGGGGAAATCGGCACTTCCAGGGCTAGTAAGGGCGAAATGCTCTGCAATCGTAATCTCCGATCATGCTCCATGGATGAGAGGTTGGAGACGGGCCGGGCCCAATGTCCCCATTGGAGGTTGGACTCGGCCCTCCTGTCCGACAAGATATTTTGCGAGAAAATATCACAGGCCACAGGCAAGTATATTACAAATAACCAGAACGGAAAGGCCTCACCCTCCACGTTCTGGGAGGCGCTGAAGGCTGTGATCAGGGGTGAAATTATCGCTTATAAAGCGCAAAGAGACAGGGAGGAGAGGGTGGCTCGGCAACAGCTAGTCGACTCCATATTGGAAGTGGACTGGCGTTATTCGAGGCCCCAACCATAGAGCTCCTGGCGGAGAGGAAAAAGCTACAGATGGACTTTGACTAGCTCTCCACAAGGAAAGCAGTGCATCAACTCCGCCAGGCATGGGGGACCCTGTACGAGCCCGGAGACAAGGCCAGCTGCCTGCTGGCTCACCAGCTGAGAAAGCAGGCAGCCACGAGGGAAATCGCACAGATCAGGGACAGCAGAGGTAAATTAATAGCAGAACCGGACAAGGTCAACAAAGCGTTCAAGACCTTCTATGATGGGCTGTACACCTTGGAGCCCCCAGTAAATGTCTCAGGGATGAAACAGTTCCTTGATGGACTCGATATGCGAGTTGTGGGGAAGAACAGGA